>NW_027515352.1:0-82356 GCF_048772815.1 Callospermophilus lateralis | reverse complement strand
AAAATAAAGGAGTTCTCAGTTTTGTCTCTATGGTTTGTTTCCTCTTCAAGTAGCCCTAGGCACAGAGGGTGGAAAAGCACTTTCATTGAGAGGGGTTAGCAAGTTTCTAAGAAATACCGAGTTTCCGAAATACGAGCAAATATTTATTCTCACAATTTGATGACACTTGGTGGTAATGCTCAGTACACAAATCCCACTTGGCTCACCAAATTTTGTTCTTCTAGGTTGAAGCGTTCGTCCACAGTAGCAGTTTTTATATTTAGGTTTCACTCTGTTCTCTTATATAGATAGATAAATTTGGAACTCTAAATCCAATATTGTTTGTAGTAGCTCTTTTATACTAGACAAAGTAAAGTAGTTCTCAGTTTTGTCTCTATGATTTGTTTCCTCTTCAAGTACCCCTAGGAACAGACTGTGGAAAAGCACTTTCATTGAGAGGGGTTGCCAAGCTTCCAAGAAATTACGAGTTTCCGAAACACCAGCAAATATTTTTTCACCCAATCTTGATGATACTTGGTGGTAATGATCAGTACACAAATCCCACTTGGCTCACCAAATTTTGTTCTTCTAGGTTGAAGCGTTCGTCTACAGTAGCAGTTTTTATATTTAGGTTTCACTCTGTTCTCTCCTATACAGATAGATGAATTTGGAACTCTAAATCCAATATGGTTTGTAGTAGCTTTTGAAACTTGACAAAATAAAGGAGTTCTCAGTTTTGTCTCTATGATTTGTTTCCGCTTGAAGTAGCACCAAGCAGAGACTGTGGAAAAGCATTTTCATTGCGAAAAGTTGCCAAGCTTCCAAGAAATTACGAGTTTCCAAAATACCAGCAAATATATTATCACCCAATCTTGATGATACGTGGTGGTAATGACAAGTCCACAAATCCCACTTGGCTCACCAAATTTTGTTCTTCTAGGTTGAAGCGTTCGTTTACAGTAGCAGTTTTTATTTTTAGGTTTCACTCTGTTCTCTCCTATATAGATAGATGAATTTGGACTATAAATCCAACATGGTTTGTAGTAGATCTCTGAAACTTGACAAAATAAAGGAGTTCTCAGTTTTGTCTCTATGGTTTGTTATCTCTTCAAGTAGCCCTGGCACAGACTGTGGAAAAGCACTTTCATTGAGAGGGTTTGCCAAGCTTCTAAGAAATAACGAGTTTCCGAAATACTAGCAAATATTTTTTCACCCAAACTTGAAGATACTTGGTGGTAAGGACAAGTACACAAATCCCACATGGCTCACCAAATTCTGTTCTTCTAGGTTGAAGCATTCGTCTACAGTAGCAGTTTGTATTTTTAGGTTTTACTCTGTTCTCTCCTATATAGATAGATGAATTTGGAACTCTAAATCCAACTTGGTTTGTAGTAGCTCTTTGAAACTTGACAAAATAAAGGAGTTCTCAGTTTTGTCTCTATGGTTTGTTTCCGCTTCAAGTAGCCCTAAGCAGAGACTGTGGAAAAGCACTTTCATTGAGAGGGGTTGCCAAGCTTCTAAAAAATAACGAGTTTCCGAATTTCCAGCAAATATTTTTTACCCAATCTTGATGATACTTGGTGGTAATGATCAGTACACAAATCCCACTTGGCTCACCAAATTTTGTTCTTCCAGGTTGAAGCGTTCATCTATAGTAGCAGTTTTTATATTTAGGTTTCACTCTGTTCTCTGCTATATAGGTAGATGAATTTGGAACTCTAAGTCCAACATCATTTGTAGTAGCTCTTTGAAACTTTGCAAGAGAAAGGAGTTCTCAGTTTTG
Source organism: Callospermophilus lateralis (assembly GCF_048772815.1). Classification (NCBI taxonomy): domain Eukaryota; kingdom Metazoa; phylum Chordata; class Mammalia; order Rodentia; family Sciuridae; genus Callospermophilus; species Callospermophilus lateralis. Next base: position 80,594 of record NW_027515352.1, on the reverse strand, counting down.
TCTCTATGGTTTGTTTCCTCTTCAAGTAGCCCTAGGCACAGAGGGTGGAAAAGCACTTTCATTGAGAGGGGTTGCCAAGCTTCCAAGAAATTACCAGTTTCTGAAATACCAGCAAATGTTTTTTCTCCCAATCTTGATGATACTTGGTGGTAAGGACAAGTACACAAATCCCACTTGACTCACCAAATTTGTTCTTCTAGGTTGATGCGTTCCTTTGCAGTAGCAGTTTTTATTTTTAGGTTTCACTCTGTTCTCTCCTATATAGATAGATGAATTTGGAACTCTAAATCCAACATGGTTTGTACTAGCTCTTTGAAACTTGACAAAATAAAGGAGTTCTCAGTTTTTTCTATATGGTTTGTTTCCTCTTCAAGTAGCCCTAGTCACTGACAGTGGGAAAGCACTTTCATTGAGATAGGTTGCCAAGCTTCTAAGAAATAACGAGTTTCCGAAATACTAGCAAATATTTTTTCACCCAATCTTGATGATACTTGGGGTAATGACAAGTACACAAATCCCACATGGCTCACCAAATTTTGTTCTTCTAGGTTGAAGCATTCGTCTTCTGTAGCAATTTTTATATTTAGGTTTCACTCGGTTCTCTCCTATATAGATAGATGCATTTGGAACTCTAAATCCAACATGGTTTGCAGTGGCTCTTCGAAACTTGACAAAATAAAGGAGTTCTCAGTTTTGTCTCTAAGGTTTGCTTCCTCTTCATGGAGCCCTAGGCACCGACGGTGGAAAAGCACTTTCATTGAGAGGGGTTGCCAAGCTTCTAAGAATAACGAGTTTCCGAAATACCATCAAATATTTTTTCTCGCAATCTTGATGACACTTGTTGTTAATGATCAATACACAAATCCCACTTGGCTCACCAAATTTTGTTTTTCTAGGTTGAAGCGTTCGTCTACAGTAGCAGTTTTTATATTTAGGTTTCACTCTGTCTCTTCTATATACATAGATGAATTTGGAGTTCTAAATCCAATATGGTTTGTAGTAGCTCTTTGAAACTTGACAAAATAAAGGAGTTCTCAGTTTTGTCTCTATGGTTTGTTTCGCCTTCAAGTAGCCTTAGGCACAGATGGTGGAAAAGCACTTTTATTGAGAGGGATTGCCAAGCTTCCAAGAAATTACCAGTTTCCAAAATACCAGCAAATATTTTTTCACCCAATCTTGATGATACTTGGTGGTAATGATCGGTACACAAATCACACTTGACTCACCAAATTTTGTTCTTCTAGGTTGATGCGTTCGTTTTCATTAGCAGTGTTTATTTTTAGGTTTCACTCTGTTCTCTCCTATATAGATAGATGAATTAGGAACTCTAAAACCAACATGGTTTCTAGTAGCTCTTTGAAACTTGACAAAATAAAGGAGTTCTCAGTTTTGTCTCTATGGTTTGTTTCCTCTTCAAATAACCCTGGTAGAGACTGTGGAAAAGCACTTTCATTGACAGGGGTTGCCAAACTTCTAAGAAATAACGAGTTTCCAAAATACCAGCAAATATTTTTTCAGCCAATCTTGATGATACTTGGTGGTAATGATCCGTTCACAAATCCCACTTGGCTCACCAAATTTTGTTCGTCTAGGTTGAAGCGTTCGTCTACAGTTGCAGTTTTTATATTTAGGTTTCATTCTGTTCTCTCCTATAGAGACAGATGAATTTGGAACTCTAAATCCAACATGGTTTGTACTAGCTCTTTGAAACTTGACAAAATAAAGGAGTTCTCAGTTTTGTCTCTATGGTTTGTTTCCTCTTCAAGAAGCCCTAGGCACTGACAGTGGAAAAGCACTTTCATTGAGAGGGGTTGCCAAGCTTCTAAGAAATAACGAGTTTGCGAAATACCAGCAAATATTTTTTCTCGCAATCTTGATGACACTTGGTGGTAATGATCAGGACACAAATCCCACTTGGCTCAACAAATTTTGTTCTCTTAGGTTGAAGCGTTCGTCTACTGTAGCAATTTTTATATTTAGGTTTCACTCTGTTCTCTCCTATATAAATAGATGCATTTGGAACTCTAAATCCAACATGGTTTGTAGTAGCTCTTTGAAACTTGACAAAATAAAGGAGTTCTCAGTTTTGTCTCTATGATTTGTTTCCGCTTCAAGTAGCCCTAAGCAGAGACTGTTGATAAGCACTTTCATTAAGAGGGTTTGCCCAGCTTCTAAGAAATAACGAGTTTCCGAAATACCAGCAAATATTTTTTCACCCAATTTTGATGATACTTGGTGCTTATGATCAGTACACCAATCCCACTTGGCTCACCACATTTTGTTCTTCTAGGTTGAAGCGTTCGTCTACTGTAGCAGTTTTTTATATTTGGTTTCCTTCTGTTCTCTCCTATAGAGATAGATGAATTTGGAACTCTAAATCCAACATGGTTTGCAGTAGCTCTTTGAAACTTTACAAAATAAAAGAGTTCTCAGTTTTGTCTCTATGGTTTGTTTCCTCTTCAAGTAGCCCTAGGCACTGACAGTGGGAAAGAACTTTCATTGAGAGGGGTTGCCAAGCTTCTAAGAATAACGAGTTTCCGAAATACCATCAAATATTTTTTCTCGCAATCTTGATGACACTTGTTGTTAATGATCAATACTCAAATCCCACTTGGCTCACCAAATTTTGTTCTTCTAGGTTGAAGCGTTCGTCTACAGTAGCAGTTTTTATATTTAGGTTTCACTCTGTCTCTTTTATATACATAGATGAATTTGGAGTTCTAAATCCAATATGGTTTGTAGTAGCTCTTTGAAACTTGACAAAATAAAGGAGTTCTCAGATTTGTCTCTATGGTTTGTTTCGCCTTCAAGTAGCCTTAGGCACAGATGGTGGAAAAGCACTTTTATTGAGAGGGGTTGCCAAGCTTCCAAGAAATTACCAGTTTCCAAAATACCAGCAAATATTTTTTCACCCAATCTTGATGATACTTGGTGGTAATGATCGGTACACAAATCCCAATTGACTCACCAAATTTTGTTCGTCTAGGTTGAATCGTTCGTTTACAGTAGCAGTTTTTATTTTTAGGTTTCACTCTGTTCTCTCCTATCTAGATAGATGAATTTGGAACTCTAAATCCAACATGGTTTGTAGTGGCTCTTTGAAACTTGACAAAATAAAAAAGTTCTTAGTTTTGTCTCTATGGTTTGTTTCCTCTTCAAATAACCCTGGCACCGACTGTGGAAAAGCACTTTCATTGAGAGGGGTTGCCAAGCTTCTAAGAAATAACGAGTTTCCGAAATACCAGCAAATATTTTTTAACCCAATCTTGATGATACTTGGTGGTAAGGACAAGTACACAAATCCCACTTTGCTCACCAAATTCTGTTCTTCCAGGTTGAAGCATTCGTCTACAGTAGCACTTTTTATTCTTAGGTTTTACTCTGTTCTCTCCTATATAGATAGATGAATTTGGAACCTAATTCCAACGTGGTTTGTAGTAGCTCTTTGAATCTTGACAAAATAAAGGAGTTCTCAGTTTTGTCTCTATGATTTGTTTCCGCTTCAAGTAGCCCTAAGCAGAGACTGTGGAAAAGCACTTTCATTGAGAGGGGTTGCCAAGCTTCCAAGAAATTACGAGTTTCTGAAATAACAGCAAATATTTTTTCACCCAATCTTGATGATCCTTGGTGGTAATGATCGGTTCACAAATCCAACTTGGCTCACCAAATTTTGTTCTTCTAGGTTAAAGCGTTCGTCTACAGTAGCAGTTTTTATATTTAGGTTTCATTCTGTTCTCTCCTATAGAGATAGATGAATTTGGAACTCTAAATCCAACATGTTTTTAGTAGCTCTTTGAAACTTGACAAAATAAAGGAGTTCTCAGTTTTGTCTCTATGGTTTGTTTCCTCTTCAAGTAGCCCTAGGCACAGAGGGTAGAAAAGCACTTTCATTGAGAGGGGTTACCAAGTTTCTAAGAAATACCGAGTTTCCGAAATACGAGAAAATATTTATTCTCACAATTTGATGACACTTGGTGGTAATGCTCAGTACACAAATCCCACTTGGCTCACCAAATTTTATTCTTCTAGGTTGAAGCGTTCGTCCACAGTAGCAGTTTTTATATTTAGGTTTCACTCTGTTCTCTCCTATATAGATAGATAAATTTGGAACTCTAAATCCAATATTGTTTGTAGTAGCTCGTTTATACTAGACAAAGTAAAGTAGTTCTCAGTTTTGTCTCTATGATTTGTTTCCTCTTCAAGTACCCCTAGGAACAGACTGTGAAAAATCACTTTCATTGAGAGGGGTTGCCAAGCTTCCAAGAAATTACGAGTTTCCGAAACACCAGCAAATATTTTTTCACCCAATCTTGATGATACTTGGTGGTAATGATGAGTACACAAATCACACTTGGCTCACCAAATTTTGTTCTTCTAGGTTGAAGCGTTCGTCTACAGTAGCAGTTTTTATATTTAGGTTTCACTCTGTTCTCTCCTATACAGATAGATGAATTTGGAACTCTAAATCCAATATGGTTTGTAGTAGCTTTTGAAACTTGACAAAATAAAGGAGTTCTCAGTTTTGTCTCTATGATTTGTTTCCGCTTCAAGTAGCACCAAGCAGAGACTGTGGAAAAGCATTTTCATTGAGAAAAGTTGCCAAGCTTCCAAGAAATTACGAGTTTCCAAAATACCAGCAAATATACTTTCACCCAATCTTGATGATACGTGGTGGTAATGACAAGTCCACAAATCCCATTGGCTCACCGAATTTTGTTCTTCTAGGTTGAAGCGTTCGTTTACAGTAGCAGTTTTTATTTTTAGGTTTCACTCTGTTTTCTCCTATATAGATAGATGAATTTGGAACTCTAAATCCAACATGGTTTGTAGTAGCTCTTTGAAACATGACAAAATAACGTAGTTCTCAGTTTTGTCTCTATGGATTGTTTCCTCTTCATGTAGCCCTAGGCACTGACTGTGGAAAAGCACTTTCATTGAGAGGGTTTGCCAAGCTTCTAAGAAATAACGAGTTTCTGAAATACCAGCAAATATTTTTTCACCGAATCCTGATGATACTTGGTGGTGAAGATCGGTACCCAAATCCCATTTGGCTCACCAAATTTTGTTCTTCTAGGTTGAAGCGTTCGTCTACAGTAGCAGTTTTTATATTTAGGTTTCACTCTGTTCTCTCCTATACAGATAGATGAATTTGGACTATAAATCCAACATGGTTTGTTGTAGATCTCTGAAACTTGACAAAATAAAGGAGTTCTCAGTTTTTTCTCTATGGTTTGTTATCTCTTCAAGTAGCCCTGGCACAGACTGTGGAAAAGCACTTTCATTGAGAGGGTTTGCCAAGCTTCTATGAAATAACGAGTTTCCGAAATACCAGCAAATATTTTTTCACCCAAACTTGAAGATACTTGGTGGTAAGGTCAAGTACGCAAATCCCACATGGCTCACCAAATTCTGTTCTTCTAGGTTGAAGCATTCGTCTACAGTAGCAGTTTTTATTTTTAGGTTTTACTCTGTTCTCTCCTATATAGATAGATGAATTTGGAACTCTAAATCCAACTTGGTTTGTAGTAGCTCTTTGAAACTTGACAAAATAAAGGAGTTCTCAGTTTTGTCTCTATGGTTTGTTTCCGCTTCAAGTAGCCCTAAGCAGAGACTGTGGAAAAGCACTTTCATTGAGAGGGGTTGCCAAGCTTCTAAAAAATAACGAGTTTCCGAATTTCCAGCAAATATTTTTTACCCAATCTTGATGATACTTGGTGGTAATGATCAGTACACAAATCCCACTTGGCTCACCAAATTTTGTTCTTCTAGGTTGAAGCGTTCATCTACAGTAGCAGTTTTTATATTTAGGTTTCACTCTGTTCTCTGCTATATAAGTAGATGAATTTGGAACTCTAAATCCAACATGGTTTGTAGTAGCTCTTTGACACTTGACAAAATAAAGGAGTTCTCAGTTTTGTTTCTATGGTTTGTTTCCTCTTCAAGTAATCCTAGGCACAGACTGTGGAAAAGCAATTTCATTGAGAGGGGTTGCCAAGCTTCTAAGAAATAACGAGTTTCCGAATTACCAGCAAATATTTTTTCACCCAATCTTGATGATACTTGGTGGTAATGACAAGTCCACAAATCCCACTTGGCTCACCAAATTTTGTTCTTCTAGGTTGAAGCGTTCGTTTACAGTAGCAGTTTTAATTTTTAGATTTAACTCTGTTCTCTCCTATATAGATAGATGAATTTGGAACTCTAAATCCAACATGTTTTGTAGTGGCTCTTTGAAACTTTGCAAAAGAAAGTACTTCTCAGTTTTGTCTCTATGGTTTGTTTCCTCTTCAGGTAGCCATACGCACAGACGGTGGAAAAGCACTTTCATTGAGAGGGGTTGCCAAGCTTCCAAGAAATTACCAGTTTCCGAAATACCAGCAAATATTTTTTCACCCAATCTTGATGATACTTGGTGGTAATGATTGGTACACAAATCCCACAAGACTCACCAAATTTTGCTCTTCTAGGTTGATGCGTTCGTTTTCAGTAGCAGTTTTTATTTTTAGGTTTCACTCTGTTCCCTGCTATGTAGATAGATGAATTTGGTACTCTAAATCCAACATGTTTTGTAGTGGCTCTTTGAAACTTTGCAAAAGAAAGGACTTCTCAGTTTTGTCTCTATGATTTGATTCCGCTTCAAGTAGCCCTACGCAGAGACTGTGGAAAAGCACTTTCATTGAGAGGGGTTGCCAATCTTCTAAGATATAACGAGTTTCCGAAATACCAGCAAATATTTTTTCACGCCATCTTGATGACACTTGGTGGTAATGATCAGTACACAAATCCCACTTGGCTCACCAAATTTTGTTCTTCTAGGTTGAAGCGTTCGTTTACAGTAGCAGTTTTTATTTTTATTTTTCACTCTGTTCTCTCCTATATAGATAGATGAATTTGGAACTCTAAATCCAACATGGTTTGTAGTAGCTCTTTGAAACTTTGCAAAAGAATGGAGTTCTAAGTTTTATCTCTATGGTTTGTTTCCTCTTCAATTAGCCCTAGGCACAGACGGTGGAAAAGAACTTTCATTGAGAGGGGCTGCCAAGCTTCCAAGAAATTACCAGTTTCCGAAATACCAGCAAATATTTTTTCACCCAATCTTCATGATACTTGGTGGTAAGGACAAGTACACAAATCCCACTTGGCTCACCAAATTCTGTTCTTCTAGGTTGAAGCATTCATCTACAGTTGCAGTTTTTATTTTTAGGTTTTACACTGTTCTATATAGATAGATGAATATGGAACTCTAAATCCAACATGGTTTGTAGTAGCTCTTTGAAACGTGACAAAATAAAGGAGTTCTCAGTTTTGTCTCTATTATTTGCTTCCTCTTCAATTAGCCCTAGGCGCCGACGGTGGAAAAGCACTTTCATTGAGAGGGGTTGCCAAGCAATAAGAAATAACGTGTTTCCGAAATACCAGCAAATATTTTTTCACCCAATCTTGATGATACTTGGTGGTAAATATCAGTACACAAATCACACTTTGCTCACCAAATTTTGTTCTTCTAGATTGAAGCGTTCATCTACAGTAGCAGTTTTTATATTTAGGTTTCACTCTGTTCTCTGCTATATAAGTAGATGAATTTGGAACTCTAAATCCAACATGGTTTGTAGTAGCTCTTTGACACTTGACAAAATAAAGGAGTTCTCAGTTTTGTTTCTATGGTTTGTTTCCTCTTCAAGTAATCCTAGGCACAGACTGTGGAAAAGCAATTTCATTGAGAGGGGTTGCCAAGCTTCTAAGAAATAACGAGTTTCCGAATTACCAGCAAATATTTTTTCACCCAATCTTGATGATACTTGGTGGTAATGACAAGTCCACAAATCCCACTTGGCTCACCAAATTTTGTTCTTCTAGGTTGAAGCGTTCGTTTACAGTAGCAGTTTTAATTTTTAGATTTAACTCTGTTCTCTCCTATATAGATAGATGAATTTGGAACTCTAAATCCAACATGTTTTGTAGTGGCTCTTTGAAACTTTGCAAAAGAAAGTACTTCTCAGTTTTGTCTCTATGGTTTGTTTCCTCTTCAAGTAGCCATACGCACAGACGGTGGAAAAGCACTTTCATTGAGAGGGGTTGCCAAGCTTCCAAGAAATTACCAGTTTCCGAAATACCAGCAAATATTTTTTCACCCAATCTTGATGATACTTGGTGGTAATGATTGGTACACAAATCCCACAAGACTCACCAAATTTTGCTCTTCTAGGTTGATGCGTTCGTTTTCAGTAGCAGTTTTTATTTTTAGGTTTCACTCTGTTCCCTGCTATGTAGATAGATGAATTTGGTACTCTAAATCCAACATGTTTTGTAGTGGCTCTTTGAAACTTTGCAAAAGAAAGGACTTCTCAGTTTTGTCTCTATGATTTGATTCCGCTTCAAGTAGCCCTACGCAGAGACTGTGGAAAAGCACTTTCATTGAGAGGGGTTGCCAATCTTCTAAGATATAACGAGTTTCCGAAATACCAGCAAATATTTTTTCACGCCATCTTGATGACACTTGGTGGTAATGATCAGTACACAAATCCCACTTGGCTCACCAAATTTTGTTCTTCTAGGTTGAAGCGTTCGTTTACAGTAGCAGTTTTTATTTTTATTTTTCACTCTGTTCTCTCCTATATAGATAGATGAATTTGGAACTCTAAATCCAACATGGTTTGTAGTAGCTCTTTGAAACTTTGCAAAAGAATGGAGTTCTAAGTTTTATCTCTATGGTTTGTTTCCTCTTCAATTAGCCCTAGGCACAGACGGTGGAAAAGAACTTTCATTGAGAGGGGCTGCCAAGCTTCCAAGAAATTACCAGTTTCCGAAATACCAGCAAATATTTTTTCACCCAATCTTCATGATACTTGGTGGTAAGGACAAGTACACAAATCCCACTTGGCTCACCAAATTCTGTTCTTCTAGGTTGAAGCATTCATCTACAGTTGCAGTTTTTATTTTTAGGTTTTACACTGTTCTATATAGATAGATGAATATGGAACTCTAAATCCAACATGGTTTGTAGTAGCTCTTTGAAACGTGACAAAATAAAGGAGTTCTCAGTTTTGTCTCTATTATTTGCTTCCTCTTCAATTAGCCCTAGGCGCCGACGGTGGAAAAGCACTTTCATTGAGAGGGGTTGCCAAGCAATAAGAAATAACGTGTTTCCGAAATACCAGCAAATATTTTTTCACCCAATCTTGATGATACTTGGTGGTAAATATCAGTACACAAATCACACTTTGCTCACCAAATTTTGTTCTTCTAGATTGAAGCGTTCATCTACAGTAGCAGTTTTTATATTTAGGTTTCACTCTGTTCTCTGCTATATAAGTAGATGAATTTGGAACTCTAAATCCAACATGGTTTGTAGTAGCTCTTTGACACTTGACAAAATAAAGGAGTTCTCAGTTTTGTTTCTATGGTTTGTTTCCTCTTCAAGTAATCCTAGGCACAGACTGTGGAAAAGCAATTTCATTGAGAGGGGTTGCCAAGCTTCTAAGAAATAACGAGTTTCCGAATTACCAGCAAATATTTTTTCACCCAATCTTGATGATACTTGGTGGTAATGACAAGTCCACAAATCCCACTTGGCTCACCAAATTTTGTTCTTCTAGGTTGAAGCGTTCGTTTACAGTAGCAGTTTTAATTTTTAGATTTAACTCTGTTCTCTCCTATATAGATAGATGAATTTGGAACTCTAAATCCAACATGTTTTGTAGTGGCTCTTTGAAACTTTGCAAAAGAAAGTACTTCTCAGTTTTGTCTCTATGGTTTGTTTCCTCTTCAAGTAGCCATACGCACAGACGGTGGAAAAGCACTTTCATTGAGAGGGGTTGCCAAGCTTCCAAGAAATTACCAGTTTCCGAAATACCAGCAAATATTTTTTCACCCAATCTTGATGATACTTGGTGGTAATGATTGGTACACAAATCCCACAAGACTCACCAAATTTTGCTCTTCTAGGTTGATGCGTTCGTTTTCAGTAGCAGTTTTTATTTTTAGGTTTCACTCTGTTCCCTGCTATGTAGATAGATGAATTTGGTACTCTAAATCCAACATGTTTTGTAGTGGCTCTTTGAAACTTTGCAAAAGAAAGGACTTCTCAGTTTTGTCTCTATGATTTGATTCCGCTTCAAGTAGCCCTACGCAGAGACTGTGGAAAAGCACTTTCATTGAGAGGGGTTGCCAATCTTCTAAGATATAACGAGTTTCCGAAATACCAGCAAATATTTTTTCACGCCATCTTGATGACACTTGGTGGTAATGATCAGTACACAAATCCCACTTGGCTCACCAAATTTTGTTCTTCTAGGTTGAAGCGTTCGTTTACAGTAGCAGTTTTTATTTTTATTTTTCACTCTGTTCTCTCCTATATAGATAGATAAATTTGGAACTCTAAATCCAAAATGGTTTGTAGTAGCTCTTTGAAACTTTGCAAAAGAATGGAGTTCTAAGTTTTATCTCTATGGTTTGTTTCCTCTTCAATTAGCCCTAGGCACAGATGGTGGAAAAGAACTTTCATTGAGAGGGGCTGCCAAGCTTCCAAGAAATTACCAGTTTCCGAAATACCAGCAAATATTTTTTCACCCAATCTTCATGATACTTGGTGGTAAGGACAAGTACACAAATCCCACTTGGCTCACCAAATTCTGTTCTTCTAGGTTGAAGCATTCATCTACAGTTGCAGTTTTTATTTTTAGGTTTTACACTGTTCTATATAGATAGATGAATATGGAACTCTAAATCCAACATGGTTTGTAGTAGCTCTTTGAAACGTGACAGAATAAAGGAGTTCTCAGTTTTGTCTCTATTATTTGCTTCCTCTTCAATTAGCCCTAGGCGCCGACGGTGGAAAAGCACTTTCATTGAGAGGGGTTGCCAAGCAATAAGAAATAACGTGTTTCCGAAATACCAGCAAATATTTTTTCACCCAATCTTGATGATACTTGGTGGTAAATATCAGTACACAAATCACACTTTGCTCACCAAATTTTGTTCTTCTAGATTGAAGCGTTCGCCTACAGTACCAGTTTTTATATTTAGGTTTCACTCTGTTCTCTCCTATATAGGTAGATGAATTTGGAACTCTAAATCCAACATGTTTTGTAGTAGCTCTTTGAAACGTGACAAAATAAAGGAGTTCTCAGTTTTGTTTCTATGGTTTCTTTCCTCTTCAAGTAGTCCTAGGCACAGACTGTGGAAAAGCACTTTCATTGAGTTGGGTTACCAAGCTTCTAAGAAATAACGAGGTTCTGAAATACCAGCAAATATTTTTTTACCCAATGTTGATGATATTTGGTGGTAATGATCAGTACACAAATCCCACTCGGCTCACCAAATTTTGTTCTTCCAGTTTGAAACGTTCGTCTATAGTAGCAGTTTTTATGTTTAGGTTTTACTCTGTTCTCTGCTATATAGAGAGATGAATTTGGAACTCTAAATCCTACATGGTTTGTAGTGGCTCTTTGAAACTTGACAAAATAAAGGAGGTCTCAGTTTTGTCTCTATGGATTGTATCCTCTTTTAGTAGCCTTAGGCACTGACTGTGGAAAAGCACTTTCATTGAGAGGGGTTGCCAAGCTTCTAAGAAGTAACGAGTTTCCGAAATACCAGCAAATATTTTTTCACCCAATCTTGATGATATTTGGTGGTAATGTTCAGTACACAAATCCCACTCGGCTCACCAAATTTTGTTCTTCCAGGTTGAAACGTTCGTTTACAGTCGCAGTTTTTATTTTTATTTTTCACTCTGTTCTCTCCTATATAGATAGATGAATTTGGAACTCTAAATCCAACATGGTTTGTAGTAGCTCTTTGAAACTTGACAAAATAAAGGAGTTCTCAGTTTTGTCTCTATGATTTGTTTCCGCTTCAAGTAGCCTTAAGCAGAGACTGTGGAAAATCACTTTCATTGAGAGGGGCTGCCAAGCTTCCAAGAAATGACGATGTTTCCGAAATAGCAGCAAATATTTTTTCACCCAATCTTGATGATACTTGGTGGTAATGATCAGTACACAAATCCCACTTGGCTCACCAAATTTTGTTCTTCTAGGTTGAAGCGTTCATCTGCAGTAGCAGTTTTTATATTTAGGTTTCACTCTGTCTCTGCTATATAGGTAGATGAATTTGGAAATCAAAATCCAACATCATTTTTAGTAGCTCTTTGAAACTTTGCAAACGAAAGGAGTTCTCAGTTTTTCTCTATGGTTTGTTTCCTCTTCAATTCGCCCTAGGCACCAACGGTGGAAAAGCACTTTCATTGAGAGGGATTGCCAAGCGTCTAAGAAATAACGAGATTCCGAAATACCAGCAAATAGCTTTTCACCCAATGTTGATGATACTTAGTGGTAATGATCAGTACATAAAACCCACTTGGCTCACAAAATTTTGTTCTTCTACATTGAAGCGTTCGTCTACAGTAGCAGTTTTTATATTTAGGTTTCACTCTGATCTCTCCTATGTAGATAGATGAATTTGGAACTCTAAATCCAACATCGTTTGTAGTAGCTCTTTGACACTTGACAAAATAAAAGAGTTCTCAGTTTTGTTTCTATGGTTTGTTTCCTCTTCAAGTAGTCCTAGGCACAGACTGTGGAAAAGCAATTTCATTGAGTGGGGTTGCCAAGCTTCTAAGAAATAACGAGTTTCCGAATTACCAGCAAATATTTTTTCACCCAATCTTGATGATACTCGGTGGTAATGATCAGTACACAAATCCCACTTGGGTCACCAAATTTTGTTCTTCTAGGTTGAAGCGTTCGTCTACAGTAGCAGTTTTTATATTTAGGTTTCACTCTGTTCTCTCCTATACGGATAGATGAATTTGGAACTCTAAATCCAATATGGTTTGTAGTAGCTTTTGAAACTTGACAAAAAAAAGGAGTTCTCAGTTTTGTCTCTATGATTTGTTTCCGCTTCAAGTAGCCCCAAGCAGAGACTGTGGAAAAGCATTTTCATTGAGAAAAGTTGCCAAGCTTCCAAGAAATTACGAGTTTCCAAAATACCAGCAAATATACTTTCACCCAATCTTGATGATACGTGGTGGTAATGACAAGTCCACAAATCCCATTGGCTCACCGAATTTTGTTCTTCTAGGTTGAAGCGTTCGTTTACAGTAGCAGTTTTTATTTTTAGGTTTCACTCTGTTTTCTCCTATATAGATAGATGAATTTGGAACTCTAAATCCAACATGGTTTGTAGTAGCTCTTTGAAACATGACAAAATAACGTAGTTCTCAGTTTTGTCTCTATGGATTGTTTCCTCTTCATGTAGCCCTAGGCACTGACTGTGGAAAAGCACTTTCATTGAGAGGGGTTGCCAAGCTTCTAAGAAATAACGAGTTTCTGAAATACCAGCAAATATTTTTTCACCGAATCCTCATGATACTTGATGCTGAAGATCGGTACGCAAATCCCATTTGGCTCACCAAATTTTGTTCTTCTAGGTTGAAGCGTTCGTCTACAGTAGCAGTTTTTATATTTAGGTTTCACTCTGTTCTCTCCTATATAGATAGATGAATTTGAACTCTAAATCCAATATGGTTTGTAGTAGCTCTTTGAAACTTGACAAAATAAAGGAGTTCTCAGTTTTGTCTCTATGATTTGTTTACGCTTCAAGTAGTCCTAAGCAAGGACTGTGGAAAAGCACTTTCATTGAGAGGGGTTGCCAAGCTTCCAAGAAATTACGAGTTTCCGAAATACCAGCAAATATTTTCTCACTCATTCTTGATGATACTTGGGGGTATTTATTGGTACACAAATATCACTTGGTTCACCAAATTTTGTTCTTCTAGGTTGAAGCGTTCGTCTACAGTAGCAGTTTTTATATTTAGGTTTCACTCTGTTCTCTGCTATATAGATAGATGAATTTGGAACTCTAAATCCAACATGGTTTGTAGTAGCTCTTTGAAACTTGACAAAATAAAGGAGTTCTCAGTTTTGTCTCTATGGATTGTTTCCTCTTCATGTAGCCCTAGGCACTGACTGTGGAAAAGCACTTTCATTGAGAGGGGTTGCCAAGCTTCTAAGAAATAACGAGTTTCTGAAATACCAGCAAATATTTTTTTACTGAATCCGGATGATACTTGGTGGTAATGATCAGTAAACAAATCCCACTTGGCGTACCAAATTTTTTCTTCTTGGTTGAAGCATTTGTTTACAGTAGCAGCTTTTATTTTTAGGTTTCACACTGTTCTCTCCTATTAAGATAGATGAATTTGGAACACTAAATCCAACATGGTTTGTAGTAGCTCTTTGAAACTTGACAAAATAAAGGAGTTCTCAGTTTTGTATCTATGGTTTGTTTCCTCTTCAAGTACTCCTAGGCACAGACTGTGGAAAAGCACTTTCATTGAGTGGGGTTACCAAGCTTCTAAGAAATAACGGGTTTCCGAAATACCAGCAAATATTTTTTCACCCAATCTTGATGATACTTGGTGGTAATGATCAGTGCACAAATCCCACTTGGCTCACCAAATTTTGTTCTTCTAGGTTGAAGCGTTCGTCTACAGTAGCAGTTTTTATATTTAGGTTTCACTCTGTTCTCTCCTATAGAGATAGATGAATTTGGAACTCTAAATCCTACATGGTTTGTAGTAGCTCTTTGAAACTTGACAAAATAAAGGAGTTCTCAGTTTTGTCTCTATGATTTGTTTCCTCTTCAAGAAGCCCTAGGCACTGACAGTGGAAAAGCACTTTCATTGAGAGGGATTGCCAAGCTTCTAAGAAATAACGAGTTTGCGAAATACCAGCAAATATTTTTTCTCGCAATCTTGATGACACTTGGTGGTAATGATCAGGACACAAATCCCACTTGGCTCACCAAATTTTGTTCTTCTAGGTTGAAGCGTTCGTCTACTGTAGCAATTTTTATATTTAGGTTTCACTCCGTTCTCTCCTATATAGATAGATGCATTTGGAACTCTAAATCCAACATGGTTTGTAGTAGCTCTTTGAAACTTGACAAAATAAAGGAGTTCTCAGTTTTGTCTCTATGATTTGTTTCCGCTTCAAGTAGCCCTAAGCAGAGACTGTGGATAAGCACTTTCATTAAGAGGGTTTGCCCAGCTTCTAAGAAATAACGAGTTTCCGAAATACCAGCAAATATTTTTTCACCCAATGTTGATGATACTTGGTGCTTATGATCAGTACACCAATCCCACTTGGCTCACCACATTTTGTTCTTCTAGGTTGAAGCCTTCGACTACTGTAGCAGTTTTTATATTTGGTTTCCTTCTGTTCTCTCCTATAGAGATAGATGAATTTGGAACTCTAAATCCAACATGGTTTGCAGTAGCTCTTTGAAACTTTACAAAATAAAAGAGTTCTCAGTTTTGTCTCTATGGTTTGTTTCCTCTTCAAGTAGCCCTAGGCACTGACAGTGGGAAAGAACTTTCATTGAGAGGGGTTGCCAAGCTTCTAAGAATAACGAGTTTCCGAAATACCATCAAATATTTTTTCTCGCAATCTTGATGACACTTGTTGTTAATGATCAATACACAAATCCCACTTGGCTCACCAAATTTTGTTCTTCTAGGTTGAAGCGTTCGTCTACAGTAGCAGTTTTTATATTTAGGTTTCACTCTGTCTCTTCTATATACATAGATGAATTTGGAGTTCTAAATCCAATATGGTTTGTAGTAGCTCTTTGAAACTTGACAAAATAAAGGAGTTCTCAGATTTGTCTCTATGGTTTGTTTCGCCTTCAAGTAGCCTTAGGCACAGATGGTGGAAAAGCACTTTTATTGAGAGGGGTTGCCAAGCTTCCAAGAAATTACCAGTTTCCAAAATACCAGCAAATATTTTTTCACCCAATATTGATGATACTTGGTGGTAATGATCGGTACACAAATCCCAATTGACTCACCAAATTTTGTTCGTCTAGGTTGAATCGTTCGTTTACAGTAGCAGTTTTTATTTTTAGGTTTCACTCTGTTCTCTCCTATCTAGATAGATGAATTTGGAACTCTAAATCCAACATGGTTTGTAGTGGCTCTTTGAAACTTGACAAAATAAAAAAGTTCTCAGTTTTGTCTCTATGGTTTGTTTCCTCTTCAAATAACCCTGGCACCGACTGTGGAAAAGCACTTTCATTGAGAGGGGTTGCCAAGCTTCTAAGAAATAACGTGTTTCCGAAATACCAGCAAATATTTTTTAACCCAATCTTGATGATACTTGGTGGTAAGGACAGGTACACAAATCCCACTTTGCTCACCAAATTCTGTTCTTCTAGGTTGAAGCATTCGTCTACAGTAGCACTTTTTATTCTTAGGTTTTACTCTGTTCTCTCCTATATAGATAGATGAATTTGGAACCTAATTCCAACGTGGTTTGTAGTAGCTCTTTGAATCTTGACAAAATAAAGGAGTTCTCAGTTTTGTCTCTATGATTTGTTTCCGCTTCAAGTAGCCCTAAGCAGAGACTGTGGAAAAGCACTTTCATTGAGAGGGGTTGCCAAGCTTCCAAGAAATTACGAGTTTCTGAAATAACAGCAAATATTTTTTCACCCAATCTTGATGATCCTTGGTGGTAATGATCGGTTCACAAATCCAACTTGGCTCACCAAATTTTGTTCTTCTAGGTTAAAGCGTTCGTCTACAGTAGCAGTTTTTATATTTAGGTTTCATTCTGTTCTCTCCTATAGAGATAGATGAATTTGGAACTCTAAATCCAACATGTTTGTAGTAGCTCTTTGAAACTTGACAAAATAAAGGAGTTCTCAGTTTTGTCTCTATGGTTTGTTTCCTCTTCAAGTAGCCCTAGGCACAGAGGGTGGAAAAGCACTTTCATTGAGAGGGGTTACCAAGTTTCTAAGAAATACCGAGTTTCCGAAATACGAGCAAATATTTATTCTCACAATTTGATGACACTTGGTGGTAATGCTCAGTACACAAATCCCACTTGGCTCACCAAATTTTGTTCTTCTAGGTTGAAGCGTTCGTCCACAGTAGCAGTTTTTATATTTAGGTTTCACTCTGTTCTCTCCTATATAGATAGATAAATTTGGAACTCTAAATCCAATATTGTTTGTAGTAGCTCTTTTATACTAGACAAAGTAAAGTAGTTCTCAGTTTTGTCTCTATGATTTGTTTCCTCTTCAAGTACCCCTAGGAACAGACTGTGAAAAATCACTTTCATTGAGAGGGGTTGCCAAGCTTCCAAGAAATTACGAGTTTCCGAAACACCAGCAAATATTTTTTCACCCAATCTTGATGATACTTGGTGGTAATGATCAGTACACAAATCCCACTTGGCTCACCAAATTTTGTTCTTCTAGGTTGAAGCGTTCGTCTACAGTAGCAGTTTTTATATTTAGGTTTCACTCTGTTCTCTCCTATACAGATAGATGAATTTGGAACTCTAAATCCAATATGGTTTGTAGTAGCTTTTGAAACTTGACAAAATAAAGGAGTTCTCAGTTTTGTCTCTATGATTTGTTTCCGCTTCAAGTAGCACCAAGCAGAGACTGTGGAAAAGCATTTTCATTGAGAAAAGTTGCCAAGTTTCCAAGAAATTACGAGTTTCCAAAATACCAGCAAATATATTTTCACCCAATCTTGATGATACGTGGTGGTAATGACAAGTCCACAAATCCCACTTGGCTCACCAAATTTTGTTCTTCTAGGTTGAAGCGTTCGTTTACAGTAGCAGTTTTTATTTTTAGGTTTCACTCTGTTCTCTCCTATATAGATAGATGAATTTGGACTATAAATCCAACATAGTTTGTAGTAGATCTCTGAAACTTGACAAAATAAAGGAGTTCTCAGTTTTTTCTCTATGGTTTGTTATCTCTTCAAGTAGCCCTGGCACAGACTGTGGAAAAGCACTTTCATTGAGAGGGTTTGCCAAGCTTCTAAGAAATAACGAGTTTCCGAAATACCAGCAAATATTTTTTCACCCAAACTTGAAGATACTTGGTGGTAAGGACAAGTACACAAATCCCACATGGCTCACCAAATTCTGTTCTTCTAGGTTGAAGCATTCGTCTACAGTAGCAGTTTTTATTTTTAGGTTTTACTCTGTTCTCTCCTATATAGATAGATGAATTTGGAACTCTAAATCCAACTTGGTTTGTAGTAGCTCTTTGAAACATGACAAAATAACGTAGTTCTCAGTTTTGTCTCTATGGATTGTTTCCTCTTCATGTAGCCCTAGGCACTGACTGTGGAAAAGCACTTTCATTGAGAGGGGTTGCCAAGCTTCTAAGAAATAACGAGTTTCTGAAATACCAGCAAATATTTTTTCACCGAATCCTCATGATACTTGATGCTGAAGATCGGTACCCAAATCCCATTTGGCTCACCAAATTTTGTTCTTCTAGGTTGAAGCGTTCGTCTACAGTAGCAGTTTTTATATTTAGGTTTCACTCTGTTCTCTCCTATATAGATAGATGAATTTGAACTCTAAATCCAATATGGTTTGTAGTAGCTCTTTGAAACTTGACAAAATAAAGGAGTTCTCAGTTTTGTCTCTATGATTTGTTTACGCTTCAAGTAGTCCTAAGCAAGGACTGTGGAAAAGCACTTTCATTGAGAGGGGTTGCCAAGCTTCCAAGAAATTACGAGTTTCCGAAATACCAGCAAATATTTTCTCACTCATTCTTGATGATACTTGGGGGTATTTATTGGTACACAAATATCACTTGGTTCACCAAATTTTGTTCTTCTAGGTTGAAGCGTTCGTCTACAGTAGCAGTTTTTATATTTAGGTTTCACTCTGTTCTCTGCTATATAGATAGATGAATTTGGAACTCTAAATCCAACATGGTTTGTAGTAGCTCTTTGAAACTTGACAAAATAAAGGAGTTCTCAGTTTTGTCTCTATGGATTGTTTCCTCTTCATGTAGCCCTAGGCACTGACTGTGGAAAAGCACTTTCATTGAGAGGGGTTGCCAAGCTTCTAAGAAATAACGAGTTTCTGAAATACCAGCAAATATTTTTTCACTGAATCCGGATGATACTTGGTGGTAATGATCAGTAAACAAATCCCACTTGGCGTACCAAATTTTTTCTTCTTGGTTGAAGCATTTGTTTACAGTAGCAGCTTTTATTTTTAGGTTTCACACTGTTCTCTCCTATTAAGATAGATGAATTTGGAACACTAAATCCAACATGGTTTGTAGTAGCTCTTTGAAACTTGACAAAATAAAGGAGTTCTCAGTTTTGTATCTATGGTTTGTTTCCTCTTCAAGTACTCCTAGGCACAGACTGTGGAAAAGCACTTTCATTGAGTGGGGTTACCAAGCTTCTAAGAAATAACGGGTTTCCGAAATACCAGCAAATATTTTTTCACCCAATCTTGATGATACTTGGTGGTAATGATCAGTGCACAAATCCCACTTGGCTCACCAAATTTTGTTCTTCTAGGTTGAAGCGTTCGTCTACAGTAGCAGTTTTTATATTTAGGTTTCACTCTGTTCTCTCCTATAGAGATAGATGAATTTGGAACTCTAAATCCTACATGGTTTGTAGTAGCTCTTTGAAACTTGACAAAATAAAGGAGTTCTCAGTTTTGTCTCTATGATTTGTTTCCTCTTCAAGAAGCCCTAGGCACTGACAGTGGAAAAGCACTTTCATTGAGAGGGATTGCCAAGCTTCTAAGAAATAACGAGTTTGCGAAATACCAGCAAATATTTTTTCTCGCAATCTTGATGACACTTGGTGGTAATGATCAGGACACAAATCCCACTTGGCTCACCAAATTTTGTTCTTCTAGGTTGAAGCGTTCGTCTACTGTAGCAATTTTTATATTTAGGTTTCACTCCGTTCTCTCCTATATAGATAGATGCATTTGGAACTCTAAATCCAACTTGGTTTGTAGTAGCTCTTTGAAACTTGACAAAATAAAGGATTTCTCAGTTTTGTCTCTATGGTTTGTTTCCGCTTCAAGTAGCCCTAAGCAGAGACTGTGGAAAAGCACTTTCATTGAGAGGGGTTGCAAAGCTTCTAAAAAATAACGAGTTTCCGAATTTCCAGCAAATATTTTTTACCCAATCTTGATGATACTTGGTGGTAATGATCAGTACACAAATCCCACTTGGCTCAACAAATTTTGTTCTTCTAGGTTGAAGCGTTCATCTACAGTAGCAGTTTTTATATTTAGGTTTCACTCTGTTCTCTCCTATATAGCTAGATGAATTTGGAACTCTAAATCCAACATGGTTTGTAGTAGCTCTTTGACACTTGACAAAATAAAGGAGTTCTCAGTTTTGTTTCTATGGTTTGTTTCCTCTTCAAGTAGTCCTAGGCACAGACTGTGGAAAAGCAATTTCATTGAGAGGGGTTGCCAAGCTTCTAAGAAATAACGAGTTTCCGAATTACCAGCAAATATTTTTTCACCCAATCTTGATGATACTTGGTGGTAATGACAAGTCCACAAATCCCACTTGGCTCACCAAATTTTGTTCTTCTAGGTTGAAGCATTCGTTTACAATAGCAGTTTTAATTTTTAGATTTCACTCTGTTCTCTCCTATATAGATAGATGAATTTGGAACTCTAAATCCAACATGTTTTGTAGTGGCTCTTTGAAACTTTGCAAAAGAAAGTACTTCTCAGTTTTGTCTCTATGGTTTGTTTCCTCTTCAAGTAGGCATACGCACAGACGGTGGAAAAGCACTTTCATTGAGAGGGGTTGCCAAGCTTCCAAGAAATTACCAGTTTCCGAAATACCAGCAAATATTTTTTCACCCAATCTTGATGATACTTGGTGGTAATGAGTGGTACACAAATCCCACAAGACTCACCAAATTTTTTTCTTCTAGGTTGATGCGTTCGTTTTCAGTAGCAGTTTTTATTTTTAGGTTTCACTCTGTTCTCTCCCATATAGATAGATGAATTTGGAACTCTAAATCCAACATGGTTTGTAGTAGCTCTTTGAAACTTGACAAAATAAAGGAGTTCTCAGTTTTGTCTCTATGATTTGTTTCCGCTTCAAGTAGCCTTAAGCAGAGACTGTGGAAAAGCACTTTCATTGAGAGGGGTTGCCAAGCTTCCAAGAAATGACGATGTTTCCGAAATAGCAGCAAATATTTTTTCACCCAATCTTGATGATACTTGGTGGTAATGATCAGTACACAAATCCCACTTGGCTCACCAAATTTTGTTCTTCTAGGTTGAAGCGTTCATCTGCAGTAGCAGTTTTTATATTTAGGTTTCACTCTGTTCTCTCCTATATAGGTAGATGAATTTGGAAATCAAAATCCAACATCATTTTTAGTAGCTCTTTGAAACTTTGCAAACGAAAGGAGTTCTCAGTTTTTCTCTATGGTTTGTTTCCTCTTCAATTCGCCCTAGGCACCAACGGTGGAAAAGCACTTTCATTGAGAGGGATTGCCAAGCATCTAAGAAATAACGAGTTTCCGAAATACCAGCAAATAGTTTTTCACCCAATGTTGATGATACTTAGTGGTAATGATCAGTACATAAAACCCACTTTTCTCACCAAATTTTGTTCTTCTACATTGAAGCGTTCGTGTACAGTAGCAGTTTTTATATTTAGGTTTCACTCTGATCTCTCCTATGTAGATAGATGAATTTGGAACTCTAAATCCAACATCGTTTGTAGTAGCTCTTTGACACTTGACAAAATAAAAGAGTTCTCAATTTTGTTTCTATGGTTTGTTTCCTCTTCAAGTAGTCCTAGGCACAGACTGTGGAAAAGCAATTTCATTGAGTGGGGTTGCCAAGCTTCTAAGAAATAACGAGTTTCTGAATTACCAGCAAATATTTTTTCACCCAATCTTGATGATACTTGGTGGTAATGATCAGTACACAAATCCCACTTGGCTCACCAAATTTTGTTCTTCTAGGTTGAAGCGTTCGTCTACAGTAGCAGTTTTTATATTTAGGTTTCACTCTGTTCTCTCCTATATGGATAGATGAATTTGGAAATCTAAATCCAATATGGTTTGTAGTAGCTTTTGAAACTTGACAAAAAAAAGGAGTTCTCAGTTTTGTCTCTATGATTTGTTTCCGCTTCAAGTAGCCCCAAGCAGAGACTGTGGAAAAGCATTTTCATTGAGAAAAGTTGCCAAGCTTCCAAGAAATTACGAGTTTCCAAAATACCAGCAAATATACTTTCACCCAATCTTGATGATACGTGGTGGTAATGACAAGTCCACAAATCCCATTGGCTCACCGAATTTTGTTCTTCTAGGTTGAAGCGTTCATTTACAGTAGCAGTTTTTATTTTTAGGTTTCACTCTGTTTTCTCCTATATAGATAGATGAATTTGGAACTCTAAATCCAACATGGTTTGTAGTAGCTCTTTGAAACATGACAAAATAACGTTGTTCTCAGTTTTGTCTCTATGGATTGTTTCCTCTTCATGTAGCCCTAGGCACTGACTGTGGAAAAGCACTTTCTTTGAGAGGGGTTGCCAAGCTTCTAAGAAATAACGAGTTTCTGAAATACCAGCAAATATTTTTTCACCGAATCCTGATGATACTTGGTGGTGAAGATCGGTACCCAAATCCCATTTGGCTCACCAAATTTTGTTCTTCTAGGTTGAAGCGTTCGTCTACAGTAGCAGTTTTTATATTTAGGTTTCACTCTGTTCTCTCCTATATAGATAGATGAATTTGAACTCTAAATCCAATATGGTTTGTAGTAGCTCTTTGAAACTTGACAAAATAAAGGAGTTCTCAGTTTTGTCTCTATGATTTGTTTACGCTTCAAGTAGTCCTAAGCAAGGACTGTGGAAAAGCACTTTCATTGAGAGGGGTTGCCAAGCTTCCAAGAAATTACGAGTTTCCGAAATACCAGCAAATATTTTCTCACTCATTCTTGATGATACCTGGGGGTATTTATTGGTACACAAATATCACTTGGTTCACCAAATTCTGTTCTTCTAGGTGGAAGCGTTCGTCTACAGTAGCAGTTTTTATATTTAGGTTTCACTCTGTTCTCAGCTATATAGATAGATGAATTTGGAACTCTAAATCCAACATGGTTTGTAGTAGCTCTTTGAAACTTGACAAAATAAAGGAGTTCTCAGTTTTGTCTCTATGGATTGTTTCCTCTTCATGTAGCCCTAGGCACTGACTGTGGAAAAGCACTTTCATTGAGAGGGGTTGCCAAGCTTCTAAGAAATAACGAGTTTCTGAAATACCAGCAAACATTTTTTCACCGAATCCTGATGATACTTGGTGGTAATGATCAGTAAACAAATCCCACTTGGCGTACCAAATTTTTTCTTCTTGGTTGAAGCGTTTGTTTACAGTAGCAGCTTTTATTTTTAGGTTTCACTCTGTTCTCTCCTATTAAGATAGATGAATTTGGAACTCTAAATCCAACATGGTTTGTAGTAGCTCTTTGAAACTTGAAAAAATAAAGGAGTTCTCAGTTTTGTCTCTATGGATTGTTTCCTCTTCAAGTAGCCCTAGACACTCACTGTGGAAAAGCACTTTCATTGAGAGGGGTTGCCAAGCTTCTAAGGAATAACGAATTTCCGAATTACCAGCAAATATTTTTTCACCCAATCTTGATGATACTTGGTGGTGAAGATCGGTACCCAAATCCCATTTGGCTCACCAAATTTTGTTCTTATATGTTGAAGCGTTCGTCTACAGTAGCAGTTTTTATATTTAGGTTTCACTCTGTTCTCTCCTATATAGATAGATGAATTTGAACTCTAAATCCAATATGGTTTGTAGTAGCTCTTTGAAACTTGACAAAATAAAGGAGTTCTCAGTTTTGTCTCCATGGTTTGTTTCCTCTTCAAGTACCCCTAGGAACAGACTGTGGAAAAGCACTTTCATTGAGTGTGGTGGCCAAGCTTCTAAGAAATAACGAGTTTCCGAAATACCAGCAAATATTTTTTCACGCCATCTTGATGACACTTGGTGGTAATGATCAGTACACAAATCCCACTTGGCTCACCAAATTTTGTTCTTCTAGGTTGATGCATTGGTCTACAGTAGCAGTTTTTATTCTTAGGTTTTACTCTGTTCTCTCATATATAGATAGATGAATTTGGAACTCTAAATCCAACGTGGTTTGTAGTAGCTCTTTGAAACTTGACAAAATAAAGTAGTTCTCACTTTTGTCTCTATGATTTGTTTCCGCTTCAAGTAGCCCTAAGCAGAGACTGTGGAAAAGCAATTTCATTGAGAGGGGTTGCCAAGCTTCTAAGAAATAACGAGTTTCCGAATTACCAGCAAATATTTTTATACCCAATCTTGATGATACTTGGTGGTGAAGATAGGTTCACAAATCCCACTAGGCTCACCAAATTTTGTTCTTCTAGATTGAAGCGTTCGTCTACAGTAGCAATTTTTATATATAGGTTTCAATCTGTTCTCTCGTATATAGATAGATGATTTTGGAACTCTAAATCCAACATGGTTTGTAGTGGCTCTTTGAAACCTGACAAATAATGGAGTTCTCAGTTTTGTCTCTATGGTTTGTTTCCTCTTCAAGTAGCCCTGGCACAGACTGTGGATAAGCACTTTCATTGAGAGAGGTTGCCAAGCTTCTAAGAAATAACGAGTTTCCGAAATACCAGCAAATATTTTTCACCCAATCTTGATGATACTTGGTGGTAAGGACAAGTACACAAATCCCACTTGGCTCACCAAATTCTGTTCTTCTATGTTGAAGCATTCGTCTACAGTTGCAGTTTTTATTTTTAGGGTTTACTCTGTTCTCTCTTATATAGATAGATGAATATGGAACTCTAAATCCAACATGGTTTGCAGTAGTTCTTTGAAAATTGACAAAATAATGTAGTTCTCAGTTTTGTCTCTATGTTTTGTTTCCTCTTCAAGTATTCCTAGGCACAGACTGTGGAAAACCACTTGCATTGAGAGGGGTTGCCAAGCTTCCAAGAAATTACGAGTTTCCGAAATAACATCAAATATTTTTTCACCCAATCTTGATTATACTTGGTGGTAATGATAGGTTCACATATCCCACTTGGCTCACCAAAATTTGTTCTTATGGTTGAAACGTTCGTCTAGAGTAGCAGTTTTTATATTTAGGTTTCACTCTGTTCTCTCCTATACAGATAGATGAATTTGGAACTCTAAATCCTATATGGTTTGTAGTAGCTCTTTGAAACTTGACAAAATAAAGGAGTTCTCAGTTTTGTCTCTATGATTTGATTCCGCTTCAAGAAGCCCTACGCAGAGACTGTGGAAAAGCACTTTCATTGAGAGGGGTTGCCAAGCTTCCAAGAAATTACGAGTTTATGAAATACCAGCAAATATTTTTTCTCCCAGTCTTAGTGATACGTGGTGGTAATGACAAGTCCACAAATCCCACTTGGCTCACCAAATTTTGTTCTTCTAGGTTGATGCATTTCCTTACAGTAGCAGTTTTTATTTTTATTTTTTACTCTGTTCTCTCCCATATAGATAGATGAATTTGGAACTCTAAATCCAATATGGTTTGTAGTAGCTCTTTGAAACTTGACAAAATAAAGGAGTTCTTAGTTTTGTATCTATGTCTTGTTTCCGTTTCAAGTAGACCTAAGCAGAGACTGTGGAAAAGCACTTTCATTGAGAGGGGTTGACAAGCCTCCAAGAAATTATGAGTTTCCGAAATACCAGCAAATATTTTTTCACCCAATCTTGATGATACGTGGTGGTAATGACAAGTCCACAAATCCCACTTGGCTCACCAAATTTTGTTCTTCTAAGTTGTAGCGTTCGTTTACAGTAGCAGTTTTTATTTTTAGGTTTCACTCTGTTCTCTCCTATATAGATAGATGAATTTGGAACTCTAAATCCAAAATTATTTGTAGTAGCTCTTTGATACTTGACAATATAAAGGAGTCTCAGTTTTGTCTCTATGATTTGTTTCCGCTTCAAGTAGCCTTAAGCAGAGACTGTGGAAAAGCACTTTCATTGAGAGGGGTTGCCAAGCTTCCAAGAAATTACGAAGTTTCCGAAATAGCAGCAAATATTTTCTCACCCAATCTTGATGATACTTGGTGGTAATGATCAGTACACAAATCCCACTTGGCTTAGCAAATTTTGTTCTTCTAGGTTGAAGCGTTCATCTACAGTAGCAGTTTTTATATTTAGGTTTCACTCTGTTCTCTGCTATATAGGTAGATGAATTTGGAACTCTAAATCCAACATGATTTGTAGTAGCTCTTTGAAACTTGACAAAAGAAAGGAGTTCTCAGTTTTGTCTCTATGGTTTGTTTCCTCTTCAATTAGACCTAGGCACCGAAGGTGGAAAAGCACTTTCATTGAGAGGGGTTGCCCAGCTTCTAAGAAATAAAGAGTTTCCGAAATACCAGCAAATATTTTTTCACCCAACCTTGATGATACTTGGTGGAAAGGACAAGTACACAAATCCCACTTGGCTCACCAAATTTTGTTCTTCTAGGTTGAAGCATTCGTCTACAGTAGCAGTTTTTATTTTTAGGTTTTACTCTGTTCTCTCCTATATAGATACATGAATTTGGAACTCTAAATCCAACAAGGTTTTTAGTAGCTCTTTGAAACTTGAGAAAATAAAGGAGTTCTCAGTTTTGTCTATATTATTTTTTTCCGCTTCAAGTAGCCCTAAGCAGAGACTGTGGAAAAGCACTTTTATTGAGAAGGGTTGCCAAGTTTCTAAGAAATAACGAGTTTCCGAATTACCAGCAAATATTTTTTCACCCAATCTTGATGATACTTGGTGGTGAAGATCAGTACACAAATCCCACTTGGCTCACCAAATTTTGTTTTCTGGGGTGAAGCGTTCGTCTACAGTAGCAGTTTTTATATTTAGGTTTCACTCTGTTCTCTCCTATATAAATAGATGAATTTGGAACTCTAAATC
Source organism: Callospermophilus lateralis (assembly GCF_048772815.1). NCBI lineage: Eukaryota > Metazoa > Chordata > Mammalia > Rodentia > Sciuridae > Callospermophilus > Callospermophilus lateralis. The sequence continues at coordinate 53,841 of NW_027515352.1, read as the reverse complement.
CAACATGGTTTGTAGTGGCTCTTTGAAACTTGACAAAATAAAGGAGTTCTCAGTTTTGTCTCTATGTTTTGTTTCCTCTTCTAGTAGCCCTAGGCACAGACTGTGGGAAAGCACTTTCTTTGAGAGGGGTTGCCAAGCTTCCAAGAAATTACGAGTTTCCGAAATACCAGCAAATACTTTTTCACCCAATCTTGATGATACGTGGTGGTAATGACAAGTCAACAAATCCCACTTGGCTCACCAAATTCTGTTCTTCTAGGTTGAAGCGTTCGTTTACAGTAGCAGTTTTTATGTTTAGGTTTCACTCTGTTCTCTCCTATATAGATAGATGAATTTGGAACTCTTAATCCAACATGGTCTGTAGTAGCTCTTTGAAACTTGACAAAATAAAGGAGTTCTCAGTTTTGTCTCTATGATTTGTTTCCACTTCAAGTAGCCTTAAGCAGAGACTTGGAAAAGCACTTTCATTGAGAGGGGTTTTAAGCTTCCAAGAAATTACAATGTTTCCAAAATAGCAGCAAATATTATTTCACCCAATCTTGATGATACTTGGTGGTAATAATCAGTACACAAATCCCACTTGGCTCACTAAATTTTGTTCTTCTAGGTTGAAGCGTTCATCTACAGTAGCAGTTTTTATATTTAGGTTTCACTCTATTCTCTGCTATATAGATAGATGAATTTGGAACTCTAAATCCAACATGATTTGTAGTAGCTTTTTGAAAGTTGTCAAAAGAAGGGAGTTCTCAGGTTTGTCTCTATGGTTTGTTTCGCCTTCAAGAAGCCTTAGGCACAGATTGTGGAAAAGCACTTTTATTGAGAGGGGTTGCCAAGCTTCCAAGAAATTACCAGTTTCCAAAATACCAGCAAATATTTTTTCACCGAATCTTGATGATACTTGGTGGTAATGATCGGTACACAAATCCCACTTGACTCACCAAATTTTGTTCTTCTAGGTTGATGCGTTCGTTTCATTAGCAGTTTTTATTTTTAGGTTTCACTCTGTTCTCTCCTATATAGATACATGAATTTGGAACTCTAAATCCAACATGGTTTCTAGTAGCTCTTTGAAACTTGAGAAAATAAAGGAGTTCTCAGTTTTGTCTCTATGGTTTGTTTCCTCTTCAATTAGCTCTAGGCACCGACGGTGAAAAAGCACTTTCATTGAGTGGTGTTGCCAAGCTTCTAAAAAATAACGATTTTCCGAAATACCAGCAAATATTTTTTCACCCAATCTTGATGATACTTGGTGGTAATGATCAGTACACAACTCCCACTTGGCTCACCAAATTTTGTTCTTCTAGTTTGAAGCATTCGTTTACAGTAGCAGTTTTTATTTTTAGGTTTCACTCTGTTCTCTCCTATATAGATAGATGAATTTGGAACTCTTAATCCAACATGGTCTGTAGTAGCTCTTTGAAACTTGACAAAATAAAGGAGTTCTCAGTTTTGTCTCTATGATTTGTTTCCACTTCAAGTAGCCTTAAGCAGAGACTGTGGAAAAGCACTTTCATTGAGAGGGGTTCCAAGCTTCCAAGAAATTACAATGTTTCCAAAATAGCAGCAAATATTATTTCACCCAATCTTGATGATACTTGGTGTTTTTAATCAGTACACAAATCCCACTTGGCTCAATAAATTTTGTTCTTCTAGGTTGAAGCGTTCATCTACAGTAGCAGTTTTTATATTTAGGTTTCACTCTGTTCTCTGCTATATAGATAGATGAATTTGGAACTCTAAATCCAACATGATTTGTAGTAGCTCTTTGAAACTTGTCAAAAGAAAGGAGTTCTCAGTTTTGTCTCTATGGTTTGTTTCACCTTCAAGAAGCCTTAGGCACAGATTGTGGAAAAGCACTTTTATTGAGAGGGGTTGCCAAGCTTCAAAGAAATTACCAGTTTCCAAAATACCAGCAAATATTTTTTCACCGAATCTTGATGATACTTGGTGGTAATGATCGGTACACAAATCCCACTTGACTCACCAAATTTTGTTCTTCTAGGTTGATGCGTTCGTTTCATTAGCAGTTTTTATTTTTAGGTTTCACTCTGTTCTCTCCTATATAGATAGATGCATTTGGAACTCTAAATCCAACATGGTTTCTAGTAGCTCTTTGAAACTTGAGAAAATAAAGGAGTTCTCAGTTTTGTCTCTATGGATTGTTTCCTCTTCAAATAACCCTGGCACAGACTGATGAAAAGCACTTTCATTGAGAGGGGTTGCCAAGCTTCTAAGAAATAACGAGTTTCCGAAATACCAGCAAATATTTTTTCTCGCAATCTTGATGACACTTGGTGGTAAGTATCGGTACACAAATCCCACTTGGCTCACCAAATTTTGTTCTTCTAGGTTGAATCGTTCGTCTACTGTAGCAATTTTTATATTTAGGTTTCACTCTGTTCTCTCCTATATAGATAGATGCATTTGGAACTCTAAATCCAACATGGTTTGTAGTAGCTCTTTAAACTTGACAAAATAAAGGAGTTCTCAGTTTTGTCTCTATGATTTGTAGCCGCTCCAAGCAGCCCTAGGCAGAGACTGTTCAAAAGCATTTTCATTGAGAGGGGTTGCCAAGCTTCCAAGAAATTACGATTTTCCGAAATACCAGCAAATATTTTTTCGCGCAATCTTGATGAAACTTGGTGGTAATGATCAGTACACAAATCCCACTTGGCTCACCAAATTTTGTTCTTCTAGGTTGAAGCGTTCGTCTTCTGTAGCAATTTTTATTTTTAGGTTTCACTCTGTTCTCTCCTATATAGATAGATGCATTTGGAACTCTAAATCCAACATGGTTTCTGGTAGCTCTTTGAAACTTGACGAAATAAAGGAGTTCTCAGTTTTGTCTCTATGATTTGTATCCGCTTCAAGCAGCCCTAAGCAGAGACTGTGGAAAAGCACTTTGATTGAGAGGGTTTACCAAGCTTCTAAGAAATAACGAGTTTCCAAAATACCAGCAAATATTTTTTTCCCCAATATTGATGATACTTGGTGATAATGATCAGTACACAAATCCCACTTGGCTCACCAAATTTTGTTCTTCTAGGTTGAAGTGTTCGTCTACTGTAGCAGTTTTTATATTTAGGTTTCCCTCTGTTCTCTCCTATAGAGATAGATGAATTTGGAACTCTAAATCCAACATGGTTTGCAGTAGTTCTTTGAAAATTGACAAAATAATGTTGTTCTCAGTTTTGTCTCTATGTTTTGTATCCTCTTCAAGTAGTCCTAGGCACAGACTGTGGAAAAGCACTTTCATTGAGAGGGGTTGCCAAGCTTCCAAGAAATTACGAGTTTCCGAAATACCAGCAAATATTTTTTCACCCAATCTTGATGATACTTGGTGGTAATGATAGGTTCACAAATCCCACTTGGCTCACCAAATTTTGTTCTTCTAGGTTGAAACGTTAGTCTACAGTAGCAGTTTTTATATTTAGGTTTCACTCTGTTCTCTGCATTATAGATAGATGAATTTGCAACTCTAAATCCAACATAGTTTGTAGTAGCTCATTGAACTTGACAAAATAAAGGAGTTCTCAGTTTTGTCTCTATGGTTTGTATCCTCTTCAAGTAGCCCTAGGCACTGACTGTGGTAAAGCACTTTATTGAGAGGGGTTGCCAAGCTTCTAAGAAATAACGAGTTTCCGAATTACCAGCAAATATTTTTTCACCCAATCTTGATGATACTTGGTGGTGATGATAAGTACACAAATCCCAGTTGGCTCAGCAAATTTTGTTCTTCTAGGTTGAAGCGTTCGTCTACTGTATCAATTTTTATATTTAGGTTTCACTCTGTTTTCTCCTATATAGATAGATGCATTTGGAACTCTAAATCCAACATGGTTTGTAGTAGCTCTTTGAAACTTGACAAAAGAAAGGAGTTCTCAGTTTTGTCTATATGGTTTGTTTCCTCTTCAAGTAGCCCTAGTCACTGACAGTGGGAAAGCAGTTTCATTGAGAGGGGTTGCCAAGCTTCTAAGAAATAACGAGTTTCCGAAATACCAGCAAATATTTTTTCTCACAATCTTCATGACACTTGTTGGTAATGATCAGTACACAAATCCCACTTGGCTAACCAAATTTTGTTCTTCTAGGTTGAAGCCTTCGTCTACAGTAGCTGTTTTTATATTTAGGTTTCACTCTGTCTCTCCTATATACATAGATGAATTTGGAATTCTAAATCCAATATGGTTTGTAGTAGCTCTTTGAAACTTGACAAAGTAAAGGAGTTCTCAGTTTTGTCTCTATGATTTTTTTCCGCTTCATGTGGCCCTAAGCAGAGACTGTGGAAAAGCACTTTCATTGAAAGGGGTTGCCAAGCTTCCAAGAAATTACGAGTTTCCGAAATACCAGCAAATATTTTTTCACCCAATCTTGATGATACTTGGTGTTGATGATCAGTACACAAATCCCACTTGGCTCACAAAATTTTGTTTTTCTAGATTGAAGCCTTCGTCTGCAGTAGCAGTTTTTATTTTTAGGTTTTACTCTGTTCTCTCCTATATAGATACATGAATTTGGAACTCTAAATCCAACAAGGTTTGTAGTAGCTCTTTGAAACTTGAGAAAATAAAGGAGTTCTCAGTTTTGTCTCTATTATTTCTTTCCGCTTCAAGTACCCTAAGCAGAGACTGTGGAAAAGTACTTTCATTGAGAGGGGTTGTCAAGCTTCTAAGAAATAACGAGTTTCCGAATTACCAGCAAATATTTTTTCACCCAATCTTGATGATACTTGGTGGTGAAGATCGGAACACAAATCCCACTTGGCTCCCCAAATTTTGTTCTTCTAGGGTGAAGCGTTCGTTTACAGTAGCAGTTTTTATTTTTAGGTTTCACTCTGTTCTCTGCTATATAGATAGATGAATTTGGAACTCTAAATCCAACATGGTTTGTAGTAGCTCTTTGAAACTTGACAAAATAAAGGAGTTCTCAGTTTTGTCTCTATTATTTCTTTCCGCTTCAAGTACCCTAAGCAGAGACTGTGGAAAAGTACTTTCATTGAGAGGGGTTGTCAAGCTTCTAAGAAATAACGAGTTTCCGAATTACCAGCAAATATTTTTTCACCCAATCTTGATGATACTTGGTGGTGAAGATCGGAACACAAATCCCACTTGGCTCCCCAAATTTTGTTCTTCTAGGGTGAAGCGTTCGTTTACAGTAGCAGTTTTTATGTTTAGGTTTCACTCTGTTCTCTCGTATATAGATAGATGAATTTGGAACTCTAAATCCAACATGGTTTGTAGTAGCTCTTTGAAACTTGACAAAATCAAGGAGTTCTCAGTTTTCTCTCTATGGTTTGTTTCCTCTTCAAGTAGCCCTGGCACAGACTGTGGAAGAGGACTTTCATTGAGAGGGGTTGCCAAGCTTCTACGAAATAACGAGTTTCCGAAATACCAGCAAATATTTTTTCACCCAATCTTGATGATACTTGGTGGTAAGGACAAGAACACAAATCCCACTTGGCTCACCAAATTCTGTTCCTCTAGGTTGAAGCATTCGTCTACAGTAGCAGTTTTTATTTTTAGGTTTTACTCTGTTCTCTCCTATATAGATAGATGAATTTGGAAATCTAAATCCAACATGATTTGTAGTAGCTCTTTGAAACTTGACAAAAGAAAGGAGTTCTCAGTTTTGTCTCTATGGTTTGCTTCCTCTTCAATTAGCCCTAGGCACCGACGGTGGAAAGGCACTTTCAGTGACAGGGGTTGCCAAGCTTCTAAGAAATAACGAATTTCCGAAATATAAGCAAATGTTTTTTCACCCAATGTTGATGATCCTTGGTGGTAATGATCAGTACAAAAAACCCACTTGGCTCACCAAATTTTGTTCTTCTAGATTGAAGCGTTCGTCTACAGTACCAGTTTATATATTTAGGTTTCACTCTGTTCTCTCCTATATAGATAGATGAATTTGGAACTCTAAATCCAACATGGTTTGTAGTAGCTCTTTGAAACTTGACAAAATAAAGGAGCTCTCAGTTTTGTTTCTATGGTTTGTTTCCTCTTCAAGTTAGTCCTAGGCACAGACTGTGAAAAAGCACTTTAATTGAGAGGGGTTGACAAGCTTCTAAGAAATAACGAGTTTCCGAAATACCAGCAAATAATTTTTCTCACAATCTTGATGACACTTGGTGGTAATGATCAGTACACAAATCCCAATGGCTCACCAAATTTTGTTCTTCTAGGTTGAAGCGTTCGTCTACAGTAGCAGTTTTTATATTTAGATTTCACTCTGTTCTCTCCTATATAGATAGATGAATTTGGATCTCTAAATCCAACATGGTTTGTAGTAGCTCTTTGAAACTTGACAAAATAAAGGAGTTCTCAGTTTTGTCTTTATGGTTTGTTTCTCTTCAAGTAGCCCTAGGCACAGACTGTTTAAAAGCACTTTCATTGAGAGGGGTTGCCAAGCTTCTAAGATATAACGAGTTTCTGAAATACCAGCAAATATTTTTTCACCCAATCTTGATCATACTTGGTGGTAATGACAAGTACACAAATCCCACTTGGCTCACCAAATTTGGCTTTTCTAGGTTGAAGCATTCGTCTACAGTAGCAGTTTTTATGTTCAGATTTCACTCTGTTCTCTGCTATATAGATAGGTGAATTTGGAACTCTAAATCCAACATGGTTTGTAGTGGCTCTTTGAAACTTGACAAAATAAAGGAGATCTCAGTTTTGTCTCTATGGTTTGTTTCCTCTTCAATTAGCCCTAGGCACAGGCGGTGGAAAAGAACTCCATTGAGCGTGGTTGCCAAGCTTCCAAGAAATTACCAGTTTCCGAAATACCAGCATATTTTTTCACCCAATCTTGATGATACTTGGTGGTAGGGACAAGTACACAAATCCCACTGAGCTCACAAAATTCTGTTCTTCTAGGTTGAAGCATTCGTCTACAGTAGCAGTTTTTATATTTAGGTTTTACTCTGTTCTCTCCTATATAGATAGATGAATTTGGAAATCTAAATCCTACATGGTTGGTAGTAGCTCTTTGAAACTTCACAAAATAAAGGAGTTCTCATTTTTGTCTCAATGATTGTTTCCGCTTCAAGTAGCCCTGGCAGAGACTGTGGAAAAGCACTTTCATTGAGAGGGGTTGCCAAGCTTCTAAGAAATAACGATTTTCCGAATTACCAGCAAATATTTTTTCACCCAATCGTGATGATACTTGGTGGTGAAGATCAGTACACAAATCCCACTTGGCTCACCAAATTTTGTTCTTCTAGGTTGAAGCATTCGTCTAGAGTAGCAGTTTTTATTTTTAGGTTTTACTCTGTTCTCTCCCATATAGATAGATGAATTTGGAACTCTGAATCCAACATCGTTTGTAGTAGCTCTTTGAAACTTGATAAAATAAAGGAGTTCTCAGTTTTCTCTCTATGGTTTGTTTCCTCTTCAAGTAGCCCTGGCACACACTGTGGAAGAGGACTTTCATTGAGAGGGGTTGCCAAGCTTCCAAGAAATTACCAGTTTCCGAAATACCAGCAAATATTTTTTCACCCAATCTTGATGATACTTGGTGGTAATGATCAGTACACAAATCCCAGTTGGCTCACCAAATTTTGTCTTCTAGGTTGAAGCGTTCCTCTACAGTAGCAGTTTTTATGTTTTGGTTTCACTCTGTTCTCTCGTATATAGATAGAAGAATTTGGAACTCTAAGTCCAACATCGTTTATAGTGGCTCTTTGAAACTTGACAAAATAAAGGAGTTCTCAGTTTTGTCTCTATGGTTTGTTTCCTCTTCAAGTAGTCCTAGGCACAGACGGTGGAAAAGCACTTTCATTGAGAGGGGTTGCCAAGCTTCCAAGAAATTACCAGTTTCCGAAATACCAGCAAATATTTTTTCACCCAATCTTGATGATACTTGGTGGTAATGATCGGTACACAAATCCCACTTGACTCACCAAATTTTGTTCTTCTAGGTTGATGCGTTCGTTTTCAGTGGCAGTTTTAATTTTTAGGTTTCACTCTGTTCTCTCCTATATGGATAGATGAATTTGGAACTCTAAATCCAACATGGTTTGTAGTAGCTCTTTGAAACTTGACAAAATAAAGGAGGTCTCAGTTTTGTCTCTATGGATTGTTTCCTCTTTAAGTAGCCCTAGGCACTGACTGTGGAAAAGCACTTTCATTGAGAGGGTTTGCCAAGCTTCCAAGAAATTACGAGTTTCCGAAATACCAGCAAATATTTTTTTCAACAAATGTTGATGATACTTGGGGGTAATGATCAGTACACAAATCCCACTTGGCTCAGCAAAATTTTGTTATTCTAGGTTGAAGCGTTCGTATACAGTAGCAATTTTTATATTTAGGTTTCAATCTGTTCTCTCCTATATAGATAGATGAATTTGGAACTCTAAATCCAACATGGTTTGTAGTGGCTCTTTGAAACTTGACAAAATAAAGGAGTTCTCAGTTTTGTCTCTATGGTTGGTTTCCTCCTCAATTAGCCCTAGGCAAAGGCGGTGCAAAAGAACTCCATTGAGAGTGGTTGCCAAGCTTCCAAGAAATTACGAGTTTCCGAATACCAGCAAATATTTTTTCACCCAATGTTGATGATACTTGGTGGTAATGATCAGAACACAAATCCCACATGGCTCTCCAAATTTTTTTCTTCTAGGTTGAAGCGTTCTTCTATAGTAGCAGTTTATAAGTTTACGTTTCACTCTGTTCTCTCGTATATAGATAGATGAATTTGAACTCTAAATCCTACATGGTTTGTAGTGGCTCTTTGAAACTTGACAAAATAAAGGAGTTCTCTGTTTTGTCTCTATGTTTGTTTCTCTTTCAAGTAGCCCTAGGGCAGACGGTGGAAAAGCACTTCCATTGAGAGGGGTTGCCAAGCTTCCAAGAAATTACCAGTTTCCGAAATACCAGCATATTTTTTCACCCAATCTTGATGACACTTGGTGGTAGGGACAAGTACACAAATCCCACTGAGCTCACAAAATTCTGTTCTTCTAGGTAGAAGCATTCGTCTACAGTAGCAGTTTTTATTTTTAGGTTTTACTCTGTTCTCTCCTATATAGATAGATGAATTTGGAAATCTAAATCCAACATGGTTGGTAGTAGCTCTTTGAAACTTCACAAAATAAAGGAGTTCTCAGTTTTGTCTCAATGATTTGTTTCCGCTTCAAGTAGCCCTGGCACAGACTGTGGAAAAGCACTTTCATTGAGAGGGGTTTGCCAAGCTCTAAGAAATAACGATTTTCCGAATTACCAAGAAATATTTTTTCACCCAATCGTGATGATACTTGGTGGTGAAGATCAGTACACAAATCCCACGTTGCTCACCAAATTTTGTTCTTCTAGGTTGAAGCGTTCATCTACAGTAGCAGTTTTTATATTTAGGTTTCACTCTGTTCTCTCCTATATAGATAGATGAATTTGGAACTCTGAATCCAATATGGTTTGTAGTAGCTCTTTGAAACTTCACAAAATAAAGGAGTTCTCAGTTTTGTCTCAATGATTTGTTTCCGCTTCAAGTAGCCCTGGCACAGACTGTGGAAAAGCACTTTCATTGAGAGGGGTTGCCAAGCTCTAAGAAATAACGATTTTCCGAATTACCAAGAAATATTTTTTCACCCAATCGTGATGATACTTGGTGGTGAAGATCAGTACACAAATCCCACTTGGCTCACCAAATTTTGTTCTTCTAGGTTGAAGCGTTCATCTACAGTAGCAGTTTTTATATTTAGGTTTCACTCTGTTCTCTCCTATATAGATAGATGAATTTGGAACTCTGAATCCAATATGGTTTGTAGTAGCTCTTTGAAACTTCACAAAATAAAGGAGTTCTCAGTTTTGTCTCTATGATTTGTTTCCGCTTCAAGTATCCTTAAGCAGAGACTGTGGAAAAGCACTTTCATTGAGATTGGTTGCCAAGCTTCCAAGAAATTACGAGTTTCTGAAATACCAGCAAATATTTTTTCACCCAATCTTGATGATACGTGGTGGTAATGACAAGTCCACAAATCCCTCTTGGCTCACCAAATTTTGTTCTTCTAGGTTGAATCGTTCGTTTACAGTAGCAGTTTTTATTTTTAGGTTTCACTCTGTTCTCTCCTATATAGATACATGAGTTTGGAACTCTAAATCCAACAGGTTTGTAGTAGCTCTTTGAAATTTGACAAAATAAAGGAGTTCTCAGTTTTGTCTCTATGATTTGTTTCCTCTTCAAGTAGCCTTAAGCAGACACTGTGGAAAAGCACTTTCATTGAGTGGGGTTGCCAAGCTTCCAAGAAATTACGATGTTTCCAAAATAGCAGCAAATATTTTTTCACCCAAACTTGATGATACTTGGTGGTAATGATCAGTACACAAATCCAACTTGGCTCACCAAATTTTGTTCTTCCAGGTTGAAGCGTTCATCTACAGTAGCAGTTTTTATATTTAGGTTTCACTCTGTTCTCTGCTATATAGGTAGATGAATTTGGGACTCTAAATCCAACATGATTTGTAGTAGCTCTTTGAAACTTGACAAAAGAAAGGAGTTCTCAGTTTTGTGTCTATGGTTTGTTTCTTCTTCAATTTACCCTATTCACCGACGGTGGAAAAGCACTTTCATTTAGAAGGGTTGCCAAGCTTCCAAGAAATTACCTGTTTCCAAATACCAGCAAATATTTTTTCACCCAATGTTGATGATACTTGGTGGTAATGATCAGTACACAAAACCCACTTGGCTCACCAAATTTTGTTCTTCTAGTTTGAAGCATTCGTTTACAGTAGCAGGTTTTATTTTAGGTTTCACTGTGTTCTCTCCTATACAGATAGATTAATGTGGAACACTAAATCCTACATGGTTTTTAGTAGCTCTTTGAAACTTGACAAAATAAAGGAGGTCTCAGTTTTGTCTCTATGGATTGTTTCCTCTTTAAGTAGCCCTAGGCACTGACTTTGGAAAAGCACTTTCATTGAGAGGGGTTGCCAAGCTTCCAAGAAATTACGAGTTTCCGAAATACCAGCAAATATTTTTTTCAACAAATGTTGATGATACTTGGGGGGTAATGATCAGTACACAAATCCCACTTGGCTCACCAAATTTTGTTCTTCCAGGTTGAAGCGTTCGTCTACAGTAGCAGTTTTTATATTTAGGTTTCACTCTGTTCTCTGCTATATAGATAGATGATTTTGGAACTCTAAATCCAACATGGTTTGTAGTGGCTCTTTGAAACCTGACAAAATAAAGGAGTTTTCAGTTTTGTCTCTATGGTTTGTTTCCTCTTCAAGTAGCCCTAGGAACAGAATGTGGAAAAGCACTTTCATTGTGAGGGGTTGCCAAGCTTCTAAGAAATAACGAGTTTCCGAAATACAAGCAAATATTTTTTCAACCAATCTTGATGATACTTGGTGGTAAGGACAAGTACACAAATCCCACTTGGCTCACCAAATTTTGTTCTTCTAGGTTGAAGCATTCGTCTACAGTAGCAGTTTTTATTTTTAGGTTTTACTCTGTTCTCTCCCATATAGATAGATGAATTTGGAACTCTGAATCCAACATGGTTTGTAGTAGCTCTTTGAAACTTGATAAAATAAAGGAGGTCTCAGTTTTGTCTCTATGATTTGTTTCCGCTTCAAGTAGCCCTAAGCAGAGACTGTGGAAAAGCACTTTCATTGAGAGGGGTTGCCAAGCTTCCAAGAAATTACGATGTTTCCGAAATAGCAGCAAATATTTTTTCACCCAATCTTCATGATACTTGGTGGTAATGATAAGTACACAAATCCCACTTGGCTCACCAAATTTTGTTCTTCTAGGTTGAAGCGTTCATCTACAGTAGCAGTTTTTATATTTAGGTTTCAATCTGTTCTCTGCTATATAGATAGATGAATTTGGAACTCTAAATCCAACATGATTTGTAGTAGCTCTTTGAAACTTGACAAAAGAAAAGGAGTTCTCAGTTTTCTCTCTATGGTTTGTTTCCTCTTCAAGTAGCCCTGGCACAGACTGTGGAAGAGGACTTTCATTGAGAGGGGTTGCCAAGCTTCCAAGAAATTACCAGTTTCTGAAATACCAGCAAATATTTTTTCACCCAATCTTGATGATACTTGGTGGTAATGATCAGTACACAAATCCCAGTTGGCTCACCAAATTTTGTCTTCTAGGTTGAAGCGTTCCTCTACAGTAGCAGTTTTTATGTTTAGGTTTCACTCTGTTCTCTCGTATATAGATAGATGAATTTGGAACACTAAGTGCAACATCGTTTATAGTGGCTCTTTGAAACTTGACAAAATAAAGGAGTTCTCAGTTTTGTCTCTATGGTTTGTTTCCTCTTCATGTAGTCCTAGGCACAGACGGTGGAAAAGCACTTTCATTGAGAGGGGTTGCCAAGCTTCCAAGAAATTACCAGTTTCCGAAATACCAGCAAATATTTTATCACCCAATCTTGATGATACTTGGTGGTAATGATCGGTACACAAATCCCACTTGACTCACCAAATTTGGTTCTTCTAGGTTGATGCGTTCGTTTTCAGTAGCAGTTTTAATTTTTAGGTTTCACTCTGTTCTCTCCTATATAGATAGATTAATATGGAACTCTAAATCCAACATGGTTTGTAGTAGCTCTTTGAAACTTGACAAAATCAAGGAGTTCTCAGTTTTCTCTCTATGGTTTGTTTCCTCTTCAAGTAACCCTGGCACAGACTGTGGAAGAGGACTTTCATTGAGAGGGGTTGCCAAACTTCTAAGAAATAACGAGTTTCCGAAATACCAGCAAATATTTTTTCACCCAATCTTGATGATACTTGGTGGTAAGGACAAGAACACAAATCCCACTTGCCTCACCAAATTCTGTTCCTCTAGGTTGAAGCATTCGTCTACAGTAGCAGTTTTTATTTTTAGGTTTTACTCTGTTCTCTCCTATATAGATAGATGAATTTGGAAATCTAAATCCAACATGATTTGTAGTAGCTCTTTGAAACTTGACAAAAGAAAGGAGTTCTCAGTTTTGTCTCTATGGTTTGTTTCCTCTTCAATTAGCCCTAGGCACCGACGGTGGAAAGGCACTTTCATTGAGAGGGGTTGCCAAGCTTCTAAGAAATAACGAATTTCCGAAATACCAGCAAATGTTTTTTCACCCAATGTTGATGATCCTTGGTGGTAATGATCAGTACAAAAAACCCACTTGGCTCACCAAATTTTGTTCTTCTAGATTGAAGCGTTCGTCTACAGTACCAGTTTATATATTTAGGTTTCACTCTGTTCTCTCCTATATAGATAGATGAATTTGGATCTCTAAATCCAACATGGTTTGTAGTAGCTCTTTGAAACTTGACAAAATAAAGGAGTTCTCAGTTTTGTCTCTATGATTTGTTTCTGCTTCAATTAGCCTTAAGCAGAGACTGTGGAAAAGCACTTTCATTGAGAGGGGTTGCCAAGCTTCCAAGAAATTACGAAGTTTCCGAAATAGCAGCAAATATTTTTTCACCCAATCTTGATGATACTTGGTGGTGATGATCAGTACACAAATCCCACTTGGCTCAGCAAATTTTGTTATTCTAGGTTGAAGCGTTCGTGTACAGTAGCAATTTTTATATTTAGGTTTCAATCTGTTCTCTCCTATATAGATAGATGAATTTGGAACTCTAAATCCAACATGGTTTGTAGTGGCTCATTGAAACTTGACAAAATAAAGGAGTTCTCAGTTTTGTCTCTATGGCTTGTTTTCTCTTCAAGTAGCCCTAGGCACAGACTGTTTAAAAGCACTTTCATTGAGAAGGGTTGCCAAGCTTCTAAGAAATAACGAGTTTCTGAAATACCAGCAAATATTTTTTCACCCAATCTTGATCATTCTTGGTGGTAATGACAAGTACACAAATCCCACTTGGCTCACCAAATTTGGTTCTTCTAGGTTGAAGCATTCGTCTACAGTAGCAGATTTTATGTTTTGATTTCACTCTGTTCTCTGCTATATAGATAGGTGAATTTGGAACTCTAAATCCAACATGGTTTGTAGTAGCTCTTTGAAACTTGACAAAATAAAGGAGTTCTCAGTTTTGTCTCTATGGTTTGTTTCCTCTTCAATTAGCCCTAGGCACAGGCGGTGGAAAAGAACTCCATTGAGAGTGGTTGCCAAGCTTCCAAGAAATTACGAGTTTCCGAATACCAGCAAATATTTTTTCACCCAATGTTGATGATACTTGGTGGTAATGATCAGAACACAAATCCCACTTGGCTCTCCAAATTTTTTTCTTCTAGGTTGAAGCGTTCTTCTACAGTAGCAGTTTATAAGTTTATGTTTCACTCTGTTCTCTCGTATATAGATAGATGAATATGAACTCTAAATCCTACATGGTTTGTAGTGGCTCTTTGAAACTTGACAAAATAAAGGAGTTCTCTGTTTTGTCTCTATGGTTTGTTTCTCTCTCAAGTAGCCCTAGGCCAGACGGTGGAAAAGCACTTCCATTGAGAGGTGTTGCCAAGCTTCCAAGAAATTACCAGTTTCCGAAATACCAGCATATTTTTTCACCCAATCTTGATGATACTTGGTGGTAGGGACAAGTACACAAATCCCACTGAGCTCACAAAATTCTTTTCTTCTAGGTTGAAGCATTCATCTACAGTAGCAGTTTTTATTTTTATGTTTTGCTCTGTTCTCTCCTATATAGATAGATGAATTTGGAAATCTAAATCCAACATGGTTTTTAGTAGCTCTTTGAAACTTCACAAAATAAAGGAGTTCTCAGTTTTGTCTCAATGATTTGTTTCCGCTTCAAGTAGCCCTGGCACAGACTGTGGAAAAGCACTTTCTTTGAGAGGGGTTGCCAAGCTTCTAAGAAATAACGAGTTTCTGAAATACCAGCAAATATTTTTTCACCCAATCTTGATCATACTTGGTGGTAATGACAAGTACACAAATCCCACTTGGCTCACCAAATTTGGTTCTTCTAGGTTGAAGCATTCGTCTACAGTAGCAGATTTTATGTTTTGATTTCACTCTGTTCTCTGCTATATAGATAGGTGAATTTGGAACTCTAAATCCAACATGGTTTGTAGTAGCTCTTTGAAACTTGACAAAATAAAGGAGTTCTCAGTTTTGTCTCTATGGTTTGTTTCCTCTTCAATTAGCCCTAGGCACAGGCGGTGGAAAAGAACTCCATTGAGAGTGGTTGCCAAGCTTCCAAAAAATTACGAGTTTCCGAATACCAGCAAATATTTTTTCACCCAATGTTGATGATACTTGGTGGTAATGATCAGAACACAAATCCCACTTGGCTCTCCAAATTTTTTTCTTCTAGGTTGAAGCGTTCTTCTACAGTAGCAGTTTATAAGTTTATGTTTCACTCTGTTCTCTCGTATATAGATAGATGAATTTGAACTCTAAATCCTACATGGTTTGTAGTGGCTCTTTGAAACTTGACAAAATAAAGGAGTTCTCTGTTTTGTCTCTATGGTTTGTTTCTCTCTCAAGTAGCCCTAACCCAGACGGTGGAAAAGCACTTCCATTGAGAGGTGTTGCCAAGCTTCCAAGAAATTACCAGTTTCCGAAATACCAGCCTATTTTTTCACCCAATCTTGATGATACTTGGTGGTAGGGACAAGTACACAAATCCCACTGAGCTCACAAAATTCTTTTCTTCTAGGTTGAAGCATTCGTCTACAGTAGCAGTTTTTATTTTTATGTTTTACTCTGTTCTCTCCTATATAGATAGATGAATTTGGAAATCTAAATCCAACATGGTTTTTAGTAGCTCTTTGAAACTTCACAAAATAAAGGAGTTCTCAGTTTTGTCTCAATGATTTGTTTCCGCTTCAAGTAGCCCTGGCACAGACTGTGGAAAAGCACTTTCATTGAGAGGGGTTGCCAAGCTTCTAAGAAATAACGAGTTTCTGAAATACCAGCAAATATTTTTTCACCCAATCTTGATCATACTTGGTGGTAATGACAAGTACACAAATCCCACTTGGCTCACCAAATTTGGTTCTTCTAGGTTGAAGCATTCGTCTACAGTAGCAGATTTTATGTTTTGATTTCACTCTGTTCTCTGCTATATAGATAGGTGAATTTGGTACTCTAAATCCAACATGGTTTGTAGTAGCTCTTTGAAACTTGACAAAATAAAGGAGTTCTCAGTTTTGTCTCTATGGTTTGTTTCCTCTTCAATTAGCCCTAGGCACAGGCGGTGGAAAAGAACTCCATTGAGAGTGGTTGCCAAGCTTCCAAGAAATTACGAGTTTCCGAATACCAGCAAATATTTTTTCACCCAATGTTGATGATACTTGGTGGTAATGATCAGAACACAAATCCCACTTGGCTCTCCAAATTTTTTTCTTCTAGGTTGAAGCGTTCTTCTACAGTAGCAGTTTATAAGTTTATGTTTCACTCTGTTCTCTCGTATATAGATAGATGAATTTGAACTCTAAATCCTACATGGTTTGTAGTGGCTCTTTGAAACTTGACAAAATAAAGGAGTTCTCTGTTTTGTCTCTATGGTTTGTTTCTCTCTCAAGTAGCCCTAGGCCAGACGGTGGAAAAGCACTTCCATTGAGAGGTGTTGCCAAGCTTCCAAGAAATTACCAGTTTCCGAAATACCAGCATATTTTTTCACCCAATCTTGATGATACTTGGTGGTAGGGACAAGTACACAAATCCCACTGAGCTCACAAAATTCTTTTCTTCTAGGTTGAAGCATTCGTCTAGAGTAGCAGTTTTTATTTTTATGTTTTACTCTGTTCTCTCCTATATAGATAGATGAATTTGGAAATCTAAATCCAACATGGTTTTTAGTAGCTCTTTGAAACTTCACAAAATAAAGGAGTTCTCAGTTTTGTCTCAATGATTTGTTTCCGCTTCAAGTAGCCCTGGCACAGACTGTGGAAAAGCACTTTCATTGAGAGGGGTTGCCAAGCTTCTAAGAAATAACGATTTTCCGAATTACCAGCAAATATTTTTTCACCCAATCGTGATGATACTTGGTGGTGAAGATCAGTACACAAATCCCACTTGGCTCACCAAATTTTGTTCTTCTAGGTTGAAGCGTTCGTCTACAGTAGCAGTTTTTATATTTAGGTTTCACTCTGTTCTCTCCTATATAGATAGATGAATTTGGAACTCTGAATCCAATATGGTTTGTAGTAGCTCTTTGAAACTTCACAAAATAAAGGAGTTCTCATTTTTGTCTCTATGATTTGTTTCCGCTTCAAGTATCCTTAAGCAGAGACTGTGGAAAAGCACTTTCATTGAGATTGGTTGCCAAGCTTCCAAGAAATTACGAGTTTCTGAAATACCAGCAAATATTTTTTCACCCAATCTTGATGATACGTGGTGGTAATGACAAGTCCACAAATCCCTCTAGGCTCACCAAATTTTGTTCTTCTAGGTTGAATCGTTCGTTTACAGTAGCAGTTTTTATTTTTAGGTTTCACTCTGTTCTCTCCTATATAGATACATGAGTTTGGAACTCTAAATCCAACAGGGTTTGTAGTAGCTCTTTGAAATTTGACAAAATAAAGGAGTTCTCAGTTTTGTCTCTATGATTTGTTTCCTCTTCAAGTAGCCTTAAGCAGAGACTGTGGAAAAGCACTTTCATTGTGTGGGGTTGCCAAGCTTCCAAGAAATTACGATGTTTCCAAAATAGCAGCAAATATTTTTTCACCCAATCTTGATGATACTTGGTGGTAATGATCAGTACACAAATCCAACTTGGCTCACCAAATTTTGTTCTTCCAGGTTGAAGCGTTCATCTACAGTAGCAGTTTTTATATTTAGGTTTCACTCTGTTCTCTGCTATATAGGTAGATGAATTTGGGACTCTAAATCCAACATGATTTGTAGTAGCTCTTTGAAACTTGACAAAAGAAAGGAGTTCTCAGTTTTGTGTCTATGGTTTGTTTCCTCTTCAATTTACCCGATTCACCGACGGTGGAAAAGCACTTTCATTTAGAAGGGTTGCCAAGCTTCCAAGAAATTACCTGTTTCCGAAATACCAGCAAATATTTTTTCACCCAATGTTGATGATACTTGGTGGTAATGATCAGTACACAAAACCAACTTGGCTCACCAAATTTTGTTCTTCTAGTTTGAAGCATTCGTTTACAGTAGCAGGTTTTATTTTAGGTTTCACTGTGTTCTCTCCTATACAGATAGATGAATGTGGAACACTAAATCCTACATGGTTTGTAGTAGCTCTTTGAAACTTGACAAAATAAAGGAGGTCTCAGTTTTGTCTCTATGGATTGTTTCCTCTTTAAGTAGCCCTAGGCACTGACTGTGGAAAAGCACTTTCATTGAGAGGGGTTGCCAAGCTTCCAAGAAATTACGAGTTTCCGAAATACCAGCAAATATTTTTTTCAACAAATGTTGATGATACTTGGGGGTAATGATCAGTACACAAATCCCACTTGGCTCACCAAATTTTGTTCTTCCAGGTTGATGCGTTCGTCTACAGTAGCAGTTTTTATGTTTAGGTTTCACTATGTTCTCTGCTATATAGATAGATGATTTTGGAACTCTAAATCCAACATGGTTTGTAGTGGCTCTTTGAAACCTGACAAAATAAAGGAGTTCTCAGTTTTGTCTCTATGGTTTGTTTCCTCTTCAAGTAGCCCTAGGCACAGACTGTGGAATAGCACTTTCATTGTGAGGGGTTGCCAAGCTTCTAAGAAATAACGAGTTTCCGAAATACCAGCAAATATTTTTTCAATCAATCTTGATGATACTTGGTGGTAAGGACAAGTACACAAATCCCACTTGGCTCACCGAATTTTGTTCTTCTAGGTTGAAGCATTCGTCTACAGTAGCAGTTTTTATTTTTAGGTTTTACTCTGTTCTCTCCCATATAGATAGATGAATTTGGAACTCTGAATCCAACAAGGTTTGTAGTAGCTCTTTGAAACTTGATAAAATAAAGGAGTTCTCAGTTTTGTCTCTATGATTTGTTTCCGCTTCAAGTAGCCCTAAGCAGAGACTGTGGAAAAGCACTTTCATTGAGAGGGGTTGCCAAGCTTCCAAGAAATTACGATGTTTCCGAAATAGCAGCAAATATTTTTTCACCCAATCTTCATGATACTTGGTGGTAATGATCAGTACACAAATCCCACTTGGCTCACCAAATTTTGTTCTTCTAGGTTGAAGCGTTCATCTACAGTAGCAGTTTTTATATTTAGGTTTCAATCTGTTCTCTGCTATATAGATAGATGAATTTGGAACTCTAAATCCAACATGATTTGTAGTAGCTCTTTGAAACTTGACAAAAGAAAGGAGTTCTCAGTTTTCTCTCTATGGTTTGTTTCCTCTTCAAGTAGCCCTGGCACAGACTGTGGAAGAGGACTTTCATTGAGAGGGGTTGCCAAGCTTCCAAGAAATTACCAGTTTCCGAAATACCAGCAAATATTTTTCAACCAATCTTGATGATACTTGGTGGTAATGATCAGTACACAAATCCCAGTTGGCTCACCAAATTTTGTCTTCTAGGTTGAAGCGTTCCTCTACAGTAGCAGTTTTTATGTTTAGGTTTCACTCTGTTCTCTCGTATATAGATAGATGAATTTGGAACTCTAAGTCCAACATCGTTTATAGTGGCTCTTTGAAACTTGACAAAATAAAGGAGTTCTCAGTTTTGTCTCTATGGTTTGTTTCCTCTTCAAGTAGTCCTAGGCACAGACGGTGGAAAAGCACTTTCATTGAGAGGGGTTGCCAAGCTTCCAAGAAATTACCAGTTTCCGAAATACCAGCAAATATTTTTTCACCCAATCTTGATGATACTTGGTGGTAATGATCGGTACACAAATCCCACTTGACTCACCAAATTTTGTTCTTCTAGGTTGATGCGTTCGTTTTCAGTAGCAGTTTTAATTTTTAGGTTTCACTCTGTTCTCTCCTATATGGATAGATGAATTTGGAACTCTAAATCCAACATGGTTTGTAGTAGCTCTTTGAAACTTGACAAAATAAAGGAGGTCTCAGTTTTGTCTCTATGGATTGTTTCCTCTTTAAGTAGCCCTAGGCACTGACTGTGGAAAAGCACTTTCATTGAGAGGGGTTGCCAAGCTTCCAAGAAATTACGAGTTTCCGAAATACCAGCAAATATTTTTTTCAACAAATGTTGATGATACTTGGGGGTAATGATCAGTACACAAATCCCACTTGGCTCACCAAATTTTGTTCTTCCAAGTTGAATCGTTCGTCTACAGTAGCAGTTTTTATGTTTAGGTTTCACTCTGTTCTCTGCTATATAGATAGATGATTTTGGAACTCTAAATCCAACATGGTTTGTAGTGGCTCTTTGAAACCTGACAAAATAAAGGAGTTCTCAGTTTTGTCTCTATGGTTTGTTTCCTCTTCAAGTAGCCCTAGGCACAGACTGTGGAAAAGCACTTTCATTGTGAGGGGTTGCCAAGCTTCTAAGAAATAACGAGTTTCCGAAATACCAGCAAATATTTTTTCAACCAATCTTGATGATACTTGGTGGTAAGGACAAGTACACAAATCCCACTTGGCTCACCGAATTTTGTTCTTCTAGGTTGAAGCATTCGTCTACAGTAGCAGTTTTTATTTTTAGGTTTTACTCTGTTCTCTCCCATATAGATAGATGAATTTGGAACTCTGAATTCAACAAGGTTTGTAGTAGCTCTTTGAAACTTGATAAAATAAAGGAGTTCTCAGTTTTGTCTCTATGATTTGTTTCCGCTTCAAGTAGCCCTAAGCAGAGACTGTGGAAAAGCACTTTCATTGAGAGGGGTTGCCAAGCTTCCAAGAAATTACGATGTTTCCGAAATAGCAGCAAATATTTTTTCACCCAATCTTCATGATACTTGGTGGTAATGATCAGTACACAAATCCCACTTGGCTCACCAAATTTTGTTCTTCTAGGTTGAAGCGTTCATCTACAGTAGCAGTTTTTATATTTAGGTTTCAATCTGTTCTCTGCTATATAGATAGATGAATTTGGAACTCTAAATCCAACATGATTTGTAGTAGCTCTTTGAAACTTGACAAAAGAAAGGAGTTCTCAGTTTTCTCTCTATGGTTTGTTTCCTCTTCAAGTAGCCCTGGCACAGACTGTGGAAGAGGACTTTCATTGAGAGGGGTTGCCAAGCTTCCAAGAAATTACGAGTTTCCGAAATAACAGCAAATATTTTTCAACCAATCTTGATGATACTTGGTGGTAATGATCAGTACACAAATCCCAGTTGGCTCACCAAATTTTGTCTTCTAGGTTGAAGCGTTCCTCTACAGTAGCAGTTTTTATGTTTAGGTTTCACTCTGTTCTCTCGTATATAGATAGATGAATTTGGAACTCTAAGTCCAACATCGTTTATAGTGGCTCTTTGAAACTTGACAAAATAAAGGAGTTCTCAGTTTTGTCTCTATGGTTTGTTTCCTCTTCAAGTAGTCCTAGGCACAGACGGTGGAAAAGCACTTTCATTGAGAGGGGTTGCCAAGCTTCCAAGAAATTACCAGTTTCCGAAATACCAGCAAATATTTTTTCACCCAATCTTGATGATACTTGGTGGTAATGATCGGTACACAAATCCCACTTGACTCACCAAATTTTGTTCTTCTAGGTTGATGCGTTCGTTTTCAGTAGCAGTTTTAATTTTTAGGTTTCACTCTGTTCTCTCCTATATGGATAGATGAATTTGGAACTCTAAATCCAACATGGTTTGTAGTAGCTCTTTGAAACTTGACAAAATAAAGGAGGTCTCAGTTTTGTCTCTATGGATTGTTTCCTCTTTAAGTAGCCCTAGGCACTGACTGTGGAAAAGCACTTTCATTGAGAGGGGTTGCCAAGCTTCCAAGAAATTACGAGTTTCCGAAATACCAGCAAATATTTTTTTCAACAAATGTTGATGATACTTGGGGGTAATGATCAGTACACAAATCCCACTTGGCTCACCAAATTTTGTTCTTCCAAGTTGAATCGTTCGTCTACAGTAGCAGTTTTTATGTTTAGGTTTCACTCTGTTCTCTGCTATATAGATAGATGATTTTGGAACTCTAAATCCAACATGGTTTGTAGTGGCTCTTTGAAACCTGACAAAATAAAGGAGTTCTCAGTTTTGTCTCTATGGTTTGTTTCCTCTTCAAGTAGTCCTAGGCACAGACTGTGGAAAAGCACTTTCATTGAGAGGGGTTGCCAAGCTTCTAAGAAATAACGAGTATCCGAAATACCAGCAAATATTTTTTCACCCAATCTTGATGATACTTGGTGGTAAGGACAAGAACACAAATCCCACTTGGCTCACCAAATTCTGTTCCTCTAGGTTGAAGCATTCGTCTACAGTAGCAGTTTTTATTTTTAGGTTTTACTCTGTTCTCTCCTATATAGATAGATGAATTTGGAAATCTAAATCCAACATGATTTGTATTAGCTCTTTGAAACTTGACAAAAGAAAGGAGTTCTCAGTTTTGTCTCTATGGTTTGTTTCCTCTTCAATTAGCCCTAGGCACCGACGGTGGAAAGGCACTTTCATTGAGAGGGGTTGCCAAGCTTCTAAGAAATAACGAGTTTCCGAAATACCAGCAAATGTTTTTTCACCCAATGTTGATGATCCTTGGTGGTAATGATCAGTACAAAAAACCCACTTGGCTCACCAAATTTTGTTCTTCTAGATTGAAGCGTTCGTCTACAGTACCAGTTTATATATTTAGGTTTCACTCTGTTCTCTCCTATATAGATAGATGAATTTGGAACTCTAAATCCAACATGGTTTGTAGTGGCTCTTTGAAACTTGACAAAATAAAGGAGTTCTCAGTTTTGTCTCTATGGTTTGTTTTCTCTTCAAATAGCCCTAGGCACAGACTGTTTAAAAGCACTTTCATTGAGAAGGGTTGCCAAGCTTCTAAGAAATAACGAGTTTCTGAAATACCAGCAAATATTTTTTCACCCAATCTTGATCATACTTGGTGGTAATGACAAGTACACAAATCCCACTTGGCTCACCAAATTTGGTTCTTCTAGGTTGAAGCATTCGTCTACAGTAGCAGATTTTATGTTTTGATTTCACTCTGTTCTCTGCTATATAGATAGGTGAATTTGGAACTCTAAATCCAACATGGTTTGTAGTAGCTCTTTGAAACTTGACAAAATAAAGGAGTTCTCAGTTTTGTCTCTATGGTTTGTTTCCTCTTCAATTAGCCCTAGGCACAGGCGGTGGAAAAGAACTCCATTGAGAGTGGTTGCCAAGCTTCCAAGAAATTACGAGTTTCCGAATACCAGCAAATATTTTTTCACCCAATGTTGATGATACTTGGTGGTAATGATCAGAACACAAATCCCACTTGGCTCTCCAATTTTTTTTCTTCTAGGTTGAAGCGTTCTTCTACAGTAGCAGTTTATAAGTTTACGTTTCACTCTGTTCTCTCATATATAGATAGATGAATTTGAACTCTAAATACTACATGGTTTGTAGTGGCTCTTTGAAACTTGACAAAATAAAGGAGTTCTCTGTTTTGTCTCTATGGTTTGTTTCTCTTTCAAGTAGCCCTAGGCCAGACGGTGAAAAGTACTTCCATTGAGAGGGGTTGCCAAGCTTCCAAGAAATTACCAGTTTCCGAAATAACAGCATATTTTTTCACCCAATCTTGATGATACTTGGTGGTAGGGACAAGTACACAAATCCCACTGAGCTCACAAAATTCTGTTCTTCTAGGTTGAAGCATTCGTCTACAGTAGCAGTTTTTATTTTTAGGTTTTTACTCTGTTCTCTCCTATATAGATAGATGAATTTGGAAATCTAAATCCAACATGGTTTTTAGTAGCTCTTTGAAACTTCACAAAATAAAGGAGTTCTCAGTTTTGTCTCAATGATTTGTTTCCGCTTCAAGTAGCCATGGCACAGACTGTGGAAAAGCACTTTCATTGAGAGGTGTTGCCAAGCTTCTAAGAAATAACGAGTTTCTGAAATACCAGCAAATATTTTTTCACCCAATCTTGATCATACTTGGTGGTAATGACAAGTACACAAATCCCACTTGGCTCACCAAATTTGGTTCTTCTAGGTTGAAGCATTCGTCTACAGTAGCAGATTTTATGTTTTGATTTCACTCTGTTCTCTGCTATATAGATAGATAAATTTGGAACTCTAAATCCAATATGGTTTGTTGTGGCTCTTTGAAACTTGACAAAGTAAAGGAGTTCTCAGTTTTGTCTCTATGATTTGTTTCCGCTTCAAGTAGGCCCAAGCAGAGACTGTGGAAAAGCATTTTCATTGAAAGGGGTTGCCAAGTTTCCAAGAAATTACGAGTTTCCGAAATACCAGCAAATATTTTTTCACCCAATCTTGATGATACTTGGTGGTGATGATCGGTACAAAAATCCCACTTGGCTCACCAAATTTTGTTCTTCTAGGTTGAAGCGTTCGTCTACAGTAGCAGTTTTTATGTTTAGGTTTCACTCTGTTCTCTGCTATATAGATAGATGAATTTGGAACACTAAATCCAACTTGGTTTGTAGTAGCTCTTTGAAACTTGACAAAATAAAGGAGTTCTCAGTTTTGTCTCTATGGTTTGTTTCCTCTTCAAGTAGCCCTAGGCACAGACGGTCTAAAAGCACTTTCATTGAGAGGGTTTGCCAAGCTTCTAAGAAATACCGAGTTTCCGAAATACCAGCAAATATTTATTCTCACAATCTTGATGACACTTGGTGGTAATGATCAGTACACAAATCCTACTTGGCTCACCAAATTTTATTCTTCTAGGTTGAAGCGTTCGTCTACAGTAGCAGTTTTTATATTTAGTTTTCACTCTATCTCTCCTATATAGATAGATGAATTTGGAATTCTAAATCCAATATGGTTTGTAGTAGCTCTTTGAAATTTGACAAAGTAAAGGAATTCTCAGTTTTGTCTCTATGATTTGTTTCCGCTTCATGAATCCCTAAAAAGAGAAGGTGGAAAAGCACTTTCATGGAAGGGGTTGCCAAGGTTCCAAGAAATAACGATTTTCCGAAATACCAGCAAATATTTTTTACCCAATCTTGATGATACATGGTGGTAAGGACAAGTACACAAATCCCACTTGGCTCACCAAATTCTGTTCTTCTAGGTTGAAGCATTCGTCTACAGTTGCAGTTTTTAAATTTAGGTTTTACTCTGTTCTCTCCTATATAGATAGATGAATATGGAACTGTAAATCCAACATGGTTTGTATTAGCTCTTTGAAACTTGACCAATTAAGGAGGTCTCAATTTTGTCTCTATTATTTGTTTTCTCTTCAATTAGCCCTAGGCACCGACGGTGAAAAAGCACTTTCATTGAGAGGGATTGCCAAGCAATAAGAAATAACGATTTTCCGAATTACCAGCAAATATTTTTTCACCCAATGTTGATGATACTTGGTGGTAATGATCAGTACACAAAACCCACTTGGCTCACCAAATTTTGTTCTCCTACATTGAAGCGTTCGTCTACAGTAGCAGTTTTTATATTTAGGTTTCACTCTGTTCTCTCTTATATATATAGATGAATTTGGAACTCTAAATCCAACATGGTTTGTAGTAACTCTTTGACACTTGAAAAAATAAAGGATTTCTCAGTTTTCTTTCTATGGTGTGTTTCCTCTTCAATTAGTCTTAGGCACAGACTGTGGAAAAGCACTTTCATTGAGTGGGGTTACCAAGCTTCCAAGAAATAACGAGTTTCCGAAATACCAGCAAATATTTTTTCACCCATTCTTGATGATACTTGGTGGTAATGATCAGTACACAAATCCCACTTGGCTCACCAAATTTTGTTCTTGTAGGTTGAAGCGTTCGTCTACAGTAGCAGTTTTTATATTTAGGTTTCACTCTGTTCTCTCCTATATAGATAGATAAATTTGGAACTCTAAATCCAATATTGTTTATAGTAGCTCTTTGAAACTAGACAAAGTAAAGGAGATCTCAGTTTTGTCTCTATGATTTGTTTCCGCTTCATGTAGCCCTATGCAGAGACTGTGGAAAAGCACTTTCATTGAAAGGGGTTGCCAAGCTTCCAAGAAATTACGAGTTTCCGAAATACCAGCAAATATTTTTTCACCCAATCTTGATGATACTTGGTGGTGATGATCAGTACACAAATCCCACTTGGCTCACCAATTTTTGTTCTTCTAGTTCGAAGCGTTCGTCTACTGTAGCAATTTTTATATTTAGGGTTCACTCTGTTCGCCTATATAGATAGATGCATTTGGAACTCTAAATCCAACATGGTTTGTAGTAGCTCTTTGAAACTTGACAAAACAAAGGAGTTCTCAGTTTTGTCTCTATGATTTGTTTCCGCTTCAAGCATCCCTAAACAGAGACTGTGGAAAATCACTTTCATTGAGAGAGTTTGCCAACATCTAAGAAATTACGAGTTTCCGAAATACCAGCAAATATTTTTTCACCCAATGTTGATGATATTTGGTGCTAATGATCAGTACACAAATCCCACTTGGCTCACCAAATTTTAATCTTCTAGGTTGAAGCGTTCGTCTACTGTAACAGTTTTTATATTTAGGTTTCCCTCTATTCTCTCCTATAGAGATAGATGAATTTGGAACTCTAAATCCAACATGGTTTGCAGTAGTTCCTTGAAACTTGACAAAATAAAGTAGTTCTCAGTTTTGTCTCTATGTTTTGTTTCCTCTTCAAGTAGTCCTAGGCACAGACTGTGGAAAAGCACTTTCATTGAGAGGGGATGCCAAGATTCCACGAAATTACGAGTTTCTGAAATACCAGCAAATATTTTTTCACCCAATCTTGATGATACTTGGTGGTAATGATCGGTTCACAAATCCCACTTGGCTCACCAAATTTTGTTTTTCTAGGTTGAAGCATTCGTCTACAGTTGCAGTTTTTATATTTAGGTTTCATTCTGTTCTATCCTATAGAGATAGATGAATTTGGAACTCTAAATCCAACATGGTTTGTAGTAGCTCTTTGAAACTTGACAAAGTAAAGGAGTTCTCAGTTTTGTCTCTATGGTTTGTTTCCTCTTCAAGCAGCCGTAAGCAGAGACTGTGGAAAACCACTTTCATTGAGAGGGGTTGCCAAGCTTCCAAGAAATTACAAGTTTCCGAAATACCAGGAAATATTTTTTCACCCAATCTTGATGATACATGGTGGTAATGACAAGTCCACAAATCCCACTTGGCTCACCAAATTCTGTTCTTCTAGGTTGAAGGATTCGTCTACATTTGTAGTTTTTATTTTTAGATTTTACTCTCTTCTCTCCTATATAGGTAGATGAATATGGAACTCTAAATCCAACATGGTTTGTAGTAGCTCTTTGAAACTTGACAAAATAAAGGAGTTCCAAGTTTTGTCTCCATTATTTGTTTCCTCTTCAATTAGCCGTAGGAGCCGACGGTGGAAAAGCACTTTCACTGAGAGGGGTTGCCAAGCAACAAGAAATAACGAGTTTCCGAAATACCAGCAAATATTTTTTCACCCAATCTTGATGATACTTGGTGGTAATGATAGGTACACAAATCCAACTTGGCTCACCAAATTTTGTTCTTGTAGGTTGAAGCGTTCGTCTACAGTAGCAGTTTTTATATTTAGGTTTCACTCTGTTCTCTCCTATATAGATAGATAAATTTGGAACTCTAAATCCAATATTGTTTATAGTAGCTCTTTGAAACTAGACAAAGTAAAGGAGATCTCAGTTTTGTCTCTATGATTTGTTTCCGCTTCATGTAGCCCTAAGCAGAGACTGTGGAAAAGCACTTTCATTGAAAGGAGTTGCCAAGCTTCCAAGAAATTACGAGTTTCCGAAATACCAGCAAATATTTTTTCACCCACTCTTGATGATACTTGGTGGTGATGATCAGTACACAAATCCCACTTGGCTCACCAATTTTTGTTCTTCTAGTTCGAAGCGTTCGTCTACTGTAGCAATTTTTATATTTAGGGTTCACTCTGTTCGCCTATATAGATAGATGCATTTGGAACTCTAAATCCAACATGGTTTGTAGTAGCTCTTTGAAACTTGACAAAATAAAGGAGTTCTCAGTTTTGTCTCTATGATTTGTTTCCACTTCAAGCATCCCTAAACAGAGACTGTGGAAAATCACTTTCATTGAGAGGGTTTGCCAAGCATCTAAGAAATTACGAGTTTCCGAAATACCAGCAAATATTTTTTCACCCAATGTTGATGATATTTGGTGCTAATGATCAGTACACAAATCCCACTTGGCTCACCAAATTTTGTTCTTCTAGGTTGAAGCGTTCGTCTACTGTAACAGTTTTTATTTTTAGGTTTCCCTCTATTCTCTCCTATAGAGATAGATGAATTTGGAACTCTAAATCCAACATGGTTTGCAGTAGTTCTTTGAAACTTGACAAAATAAAGTAGTTCTCAGTTTTGTCTCTATGTTTTGTTTCCTCTTCAAGTAGTCCTAGGCACAGACTGTGGAAAAGCACTTTCATTGAGAGGGGATGCCAAGATTCCAAGAAATTACGAGTTTCTGAAATACCAGCAAATATTTTTTCACCCAATCTTGATGATACTTGGTGGTAATGATCGGTTCACAAATCCCACTTTCTCACCAAATTTTGTTTTTCTAGGTTGAAGCATTCGTCTACAGTTGCAGTTTTTATATTTAGGTTTCATTCTGTTCTATCCTATAGAGATAGATGAATTTGGAACTCTAAATCCAACATGGTTTGTAGTAGCTCTTTGAAACTTGACAAAGTAAAGGAGTTCTAGTTTTGTCTCTCTGGTTTGTTTCCTCTTCAAGCAGCCGTAAGTAGAGACTGTGGAAAAGCACTTTCATTGAGAGGGGTTGCCAAGCTCCAAGAAATTACAAGTTTCCGAAATACCAGGACATATTTTTTCACCCAAACTTGATGATACATGGTGGTAATGACAAGTCCACAAGTCCCACTTGGCTCACCAAATTTTGTTCTTCTAGGTTGAAGCGTTTGTTTACAGTAGCAGTTTTTATTTTTAGGTTTCACTCTGGTCTCTCCTATATAGATAGATGAATTTGGAACTCTAAATCCCACATGGTTTGTAGTAGCTCTTTGAAACTTGACAAAATAAAGGAGTTCTCAGTTTTGTCTCTATGGTTTGTTTCCTCTTCAAGTAGCCTTAGGCACAGACGGTGGAAAGGCACTTTCATTGAGAGGGGTTGCCAGGTTCCAAGAAATTACCAGTTTCCGAAATACCACCAAATATTTTTTCACCCAATCTTGATGATACTTGGTGGGAATGATCGGTACACAAATCCCACTTGACTCACCAAATTTTGTTCTTCTAGGTTGATGCGTTCGTTTTCACTAGCAGTTTTTAATTTTTGGTTTCACTCTGTTCTCTCCTATATAGATAGATGAATTTGGAACTCTAAATCCAACATGGTTTCTAGTAGCTTTTTGAAACTTGACAAAATAAAGGAGTTCTCAGTTTTGTCTCTATGGTTTGTTTCCTCTTCAAATAGCCCTGGCACAGACTGTGGAAAAGCACTTTCATTGAGATGGGTTGCCAAGCTTCTAAGAAATAACGGGTTTCCGAATTACCAGCAAATATTTTTTCACCCAATCTTGATGATACTTGGTGGTGAAGATCGGTACACAAATCCCACTTGGCTCACCGAATTTTGTTCTTCTAGGTTGAAGCGTTCGTCTACAGTAGCAGTATTAATATTTAGGATTCACTCTGTTCTCTCCTATATAGATAGATGAATTTGAACTCTAAGTCAAATATGGTTTGTAGTAGCTCTTTGAAACTTGACAAAATAAAGGAGTTCTCATTTTTGTCTCCATTATTTGTTTCCTCTTCAATTAACCCTAGGCGCCGACGGTGGAAAAGCACTTTCATTGAGAGGGGTTGACAAGCAATAAGAAATAACGAGTTTCCGAAATACCAGCAAATATTTTTTCACCCAATCTTGATGATACTTGGTGGTAATGATCAGTACACAAATCCCACTCGGGTCACCAAATTTTGTTCTTCTAGTTTGAAGCATTCGTTTACAGTAGCAGTTTTTATGTTTAGGTTTCACTCTTTTCTCTGCTATATAGATAGATGAATTTGGAACTCTAAATCCTACATGGTTTGTAGTAGCTCTTTGAAACTTGACAAAATAAAGGAGTTCTCAGTTTTGTCTCTATGGATTGTATCTTCTTTAAGTAGCCCTAGGCACTGACTGTGGAAAAGCACTTTCTTTGAGAGGCGTTGCCAAGCTTCTAAGAAATAACGAGTTTCCGAAATACCAGCAAATATTTTATCACCCAATCTGGATGATACTTGGTGGTGATGATCAGTTCGCAAATCCCACTTGGCTCACCAAAATTTGTTCTTCTAGGTTGAAGCGTTCGTCTACAGTAGCAATTTTTATATTTAGGTTTCACTCTGTTCTCTCGTATATAGATAGATGATTTTGGAACTCTAAATCCAACATGGTTTGTAGTGGCTCTTTGAAACTTGACCAAATTAAGGAGTTCTCAGTTTTGTCTCTATGATTTGTTTCCGCTTCAAGCAGCCCTAAGCAGAGACTGTGGAAAAGCACTTTCATTGAGAGGTGTTGCCAAGCTTCTAAGAAATAACGAGTTTCCGAAATACCAGCAAATATTTTTTCACCCACTGTAGGTGATACTTGGTGGTAATGATCAGTACACAAATCCGACTTGGGTCACCAAATTTTGTTCTTCTAGGTTGAAGCGTTCGTCTACAGTAGCAGTTTTTATATTTAGGTTTCCCTCTGTTCTCTCCTATATAGATAGATGGATTTGGAGCTCTAAATCCAACATGGTTTGCAGTAGCTATTTGAAACTTGACAAAATAAAGTAGTTCTCAGTTTTGTCTCTATGTTTTGTTTCCTCTTCAAGTAGTCCTAGGCACAGACTGTGGAAAAGCACTTTCATTGAGAGGGGTTGCCAAGCTTCCAAGAAATTAAGAGTTTCCGAAATACCAGCAAATATTTTTTCACCCAATCTTGATGATACTTGGTGGTAAGGACAAGTACATAAATCCCACTTGGCTCACCAAATTCTGTTCTTCTAGGTTGAAGGATTCGTCTAGAGTTGCAGTTTTTATTTTTAGGTTATACTCTCTTCTCTCCTATATAGATAGATGAATATGGAACTCTAAATCCAACATGGTTTGTAGTAGCTCTTTGAAACTTGACAAAATAAAGGAGTTCTCAGTTTTGTCTCCATTATTTGTTTCTTCTTCAATTAACCCTAGGCGCTGATGGTGGAAAAGCACTTTCATTGAGAGGGGTTGACAAGCAATAAGAAATAACGAGTTTCCGAAATACCAGCAAATATTTTTTCACCCAATCTTGATGATACTTGGTGGTAATGATCAGTACACAAATCCCACTCTGCTCACCAGATTTTGTTCTTCTAGTTTCAAGCATTCGTTTACAGTAGCAGTTTTTATGTTTAGGTTTCACTCTTTTCTCTGCTATATAGATAGATGAATTTGGAACTCTAAATCCTACATGGTTTGTAGTAGCTCTTTGAAACTTGACAAAATAAACGAGTTCTCAGTTTTGTCTCTATGGTTTGTTTCCTCTTCAAGTAGCCCTGGCAAAGACTGTGGATAAGCACTTTCATTGAGAGGGGTTGCCAAGCTGCTAAGAAATAACGAGTTTCCAAAATACCAGCAAATATTTTTTCACCCATTGTTGATGATACTTGGTGGTAGTGATCAGTACACAAATCCCACTTGGCTCACCAAATTTAGTTCTTCTAGGTTGAAGCGTTCGTCTACTGTAGCAGTTTTTATATTTAGGTTTCCCTCTGTTCTCTCCTATATAGATTGATGATTTGGAGCTCTAAATCCAACATGGTTTGCAGTAGTTCTTTGAAACTCGACAAAATAAATTACTTCTCAGTTTTGACTCTATGTTTTGTTTCCTCTTAAAGTAGTCCTAGGCACAGACTGTGGAAAAGCACTTTCATTGAGAGGGGTTGCCAAGCTTCCAAGAAATTACGAGTTTCCGAAATACCAGCAAATATTTTTTCACCCAATCTTGATGACACTTGGTGGTAATGATCAGTACACAAATCCTACTTGACTCACCAAATTTTGTTCTTCTAGGTTGATGCGTTCATTTTCACTAGCAGTTTTTATTTTTTGGTTTCACTCTGTTCTCTCTTTATAGATAGATGAATTTGGAACTCTAAATCCAATATGGTTTCTAGTAGCTCTTTGAAACTTGACAAAATAAAGGAGTTCTCAGTTTTGTCTCTATGGTTTGTTTCCTCTTCAAATAGCCCTGGCACAGACTGTGGAAAAGCACTTTCATTGAGAGGGGTTGCCAAGCTTCTAAGAAATAACGTGTTCAAGAATTACCAGCAAATATTTTTTCACCCAATCTTGATGATACTTGGTGGTGAAGATCGGTACACAAATCCCACTTGGCTCACCAAATTTTGTTCTTCTAGGTTGAAGCGTTCGTCTACAGTAGCAGTATTTATATTTAGGATTCACTCTGTTCTCTCCTATATAGATAGATGAATTTGAACTCTAAGTCAAATATGGTTTGTAGTAGCTCTTTGAAACTTGAAAAAATAAAGGAGTTCTCAGTTTTGTCTCTATGATTTGTTTCCGCTTCAAGCAGCCCTAGGCGCCGACGGTGGAAAAGCACTTTAATTGAGAGGGGTTGCCAAGCAATAAGAAATAACGAGTTTCCGAAATACCAGCAAATATTTTTTCACCCAATCTTGATGATACTTGGTGGTAATGATCAGTACACAAATCCCACTCAGCTCACCAAATTTTGTTCTTCTAGTTTGAAGCATTCGTTTACAGTAGCAGTTTTTATTTTTAGGTTTCACTCTGTTCTCTCCTGTATAGATAGAATAATTTGGAACTCTAAATCCTACATGGTTTGTAGTAGCTCTTTGAAACTTGACAAAATAAAGGAGGTCTCAGTTTTGTCTCTATGGATTGTATCCTCTTTAAGTAGCCCTAGGCACTGACTGTGGAAAAGCACTTTCTTTGAGAGGGGTTGCCAAGATTCCAAGAAATTATGAGTTTCCGAAATACCAGCAAATATTTTTTTCACCCAATATTGTTGATACTTGGTGGTAATGATCCGTACACAAATCCCACTAGGCTCACCAAATTTTGTTCTTCCAGGTTGAAACGTTCGTCTACAGTAGCAGTTTTTATGTTTAGGTTTCACTCTTTTCTCTGATATGTAGATAGATGAATTTGGAACTCTAAATCCAACATGGTTTGTAGTGGCTCTTTGAAACTGACAAAATAAAGGAGTTCTCAGTTTTTTCTCTATGATTTGTTTCCTCTTCAAGTAGCCCTAAGCAGAGGCTGTGGAAAAGCACTTTCATTGAGAGGCGTTGCCAAGCGTCTAAGAAATAACGAGTTTCCGAAATACCAGCAAATATTTTTTCACCCAATCTTGATGAAACGTGTTGGTAATGACAAGTCCACAAATCCCACTTGGCTCAACAAATTTTATTCTTCTAGAGTTGAAGCGTTCGTTTACAGTAGCAGTTTTTATTTTTAGGTCTCACTCTGTTCTTTCCTATATAGATAGATGAATTTGGAACTCTAAATCCAACATGGTTTGTAGTAGCACTTTGAAACTTGACAAAATAAAAGAGGTCTCAGTTTTGTCGCTATGGATTGTTTCCTCTTTAAGTAGCCCTAGGCACTGACTGTGGAAAAGCACTTTCATTGAGAGGAATTGCCAAGCTTCCAAGAAATTACGAGTTTCCGAAATACCAGCAAATATTTTTTTCACCCAATGTTGATGATACTTGGTGGTAATGATCAGTACACAAATCCCACTTGGCTCACCAAATTTTGTTCTTCTAGATTGAAGCGTTCGTCTACAGTAGCAGTTTTTATATTAAGGTTTCACTCTGTTCTCTGCTATATAGGTAGATGAATTTGGAACTCTAAATCCAACATCATTTGTAGTAGCTCTTTGAAACTTTGCAAAATAAAAGAGTTCTCAGTTTTGTCTCTATGATTTCTTTCCGCTTCTAGTAGCCCTAAGCAGTGACTGTGGAAAAGCACTTTCATTGAGAGGGGTTGCCACGCTTAAAAGAAATTATGAGTTTCCGAAATACCAGGAAATATTTTTTCACCCAATCTTGATCGTACTTGCTGGTAATGATCAGTACACAAATCCCACTTGGCTCAACAAATTTTGTTCTTCTAGTTTGAAGCGTTCCTTTACAGTAGCAGTTTTTATATTTAGGTTTCACTCTGTTCTGTCCTATATAGATTGATGAATTGGAACTCTAATTCCTTTATGGTTTGTAGTAGCTCCTTGATACTTGACAAAATAAAGGAGGTCTCAGTTTTGTCTCTATGGATTGTTTCCTCTTTAAGTAGCCCTGGGCACTGACTGTGGAAAAGCACTTTCATTGAGAGGGCTTGCCAAGCTTCCAAGAAATTACGAGTTTCTGAAATACCAGCAAATATTTTCTTCACCCAATGTTGATGATACTTGATCGTAATGATCAGTACACAAATCCCTCTTGGCTCACCAAATTGTGTTCTTCCAGGTTGAAAGGTTTGTCTACAGTAGCAGTTTTTATGTTTAGGTTTCATTCTGTTCTCTGCTATATACATAGATGAATTTGGAACTCTAAATCCAACATGGTTTGTAGTGA
Organism: Callospermophilus lateralis; assembly: GCF_048772815.1. Taxonomy (NCBI): domain Eukaryota; kingdom Metazoa; phylum Chordata; class Mammalia; order Rodentia; family Sciuridae; genus Callospermophilus; species Callospermophilus lateralis. Next base: position 19,351 of record NW_027515352.1, on the reverse strand, counting down.
CTCTTTGAAACTTGACAAAATAAAGGAGTTCTCAGTTTTGTCTGTATTGTTTGTTTCCTCTTCTAGTACCCCTCGGAACAGACTGTGGAAAAGCACTTTCATTGAGAGGGGTTGCCAAGCAATAAGAAATAACGAGTTTCCGAAATACCAGCAAATATTTTTTCACCCAATCTTGATGATACTTGGTGGTAATGATCAGTACACAAATCCCACTCGGCTCACCAAATTTTGTTCTTCTAGTTTGAAGCAGTGTACAGTAGCAGTTTTTATTTTTAGGTTTCACTTTGTTCTCTCCTATATAGATAGATGAATTTGGAACTCTAAATCCTACATGGTTTGTAGTAGCTCTTTGAAACTTGACAAAATAAAGGAGGTCTCAGTTTTGTCTCTAGGGATTGTATCCACTTTAAGTAGCCCTAGGCACTGACTGTGGAAAAGCACTTTCTTTGAGAGGGGTGGCCAATCTTCCAAGAAATTATGAGTTTCCGAAATACCAGCAAATATTTTTTTCACCCAATGCTGATGATACTTGGTGGTAATGATCAGTACAAAAATCCCACTTGGCTCACCAAATTTTGTTCTTCTAGGTTGAATTGGTCATCTACACTATCAGTTTTTATATTTAGGTTTCACTCTGTTCTCTGCTATATAGATAGATGAATTTGGAACTCTAAATCCAACATGGTTTGTAGTAGCTTTTTGAAACTTGACAAAAGAAAGGAGTTCTCAGTTTTGTCTCTATGGTCTGTTTCCTCTTCAATTAGCCATGGGCACCGACGGTGGAAAAGCACTTTCATTGAGAGGGATTGCCAAGCTTCTAAGAAATAACGAGTTTCCGAAATACCAGAAAAAATTTTTTCTCCCAAGGTTGATGATACGTGGTGGTAATGATCGGTACACAAATCCCACTTGGCTCACCAAATTTTGTTCTTCTAGGTTGAAGCGTTCGTCTACAGTAGTAGTTTTTATATTTAGGTTTCACTCTCTTCTCCCTATATAGATAGATGAATTTGGAACTCTAAATCCAACAAGGTTTGTAGTAGCTCTTTGAAACTTGACAAAATAAATGAGTTCTCAGGTTTGTCTCTATTATTTGTTTCCACTTCAAATAGCGATAACCAGAGACTGTGGAAAAGCACTTTCATTGAGAGGGGTTGCCAAGCTTCCAAGAAATTACAAGTTTCTGAAATATCAGCAAATATTTTTTCACCCAATCTTGATAATACTTATAGGTAATGATCAGTACACAAATCCCACTTGGCTCACCAAATTTTGTTCTTATAGGTTGAATTGTTCATCTACAGTAGCAGTTTTTATATTTAGGTTTCACTCTGTTCTCTCCAATATAGATAGATGAATTTCAAACTATAAATCCTACATGGTTTGTAGTAGCTCTTTGAAACTTGATAATATAAAGGAGTTCTCAGTTTTGTTTCTTTGGTTTGTTTCCTCTTCAAGTAGTCCTAGGCACAGACTGTTGAAAAGCACTTTCATTGAGTGGGGTTGCCAAGCTTCTAAGAAATATGGAGTTTCCGAAATACCAGCAAATATTTTTTCACCCAATCATGATGATACTTGGTGGTAATGATCAGTACACAAATCCCACTTGGCTCACCAAATTTTGTTCTTCTAGGTTGAATTGTTCATCTACAGTAGCAGTTTTTATATTTAGGTTTCACTCTGTCCTCTGCTATATAGATAGATGAATTTGGAACACTAAATCCAACATGGTTTGTAGTAGCTCTTTGAAACTTGACAAAAGAAAGGAGTTCTCAGTTTTGTCTCTACGGTCTGTTTCCTCTTCAATTAGCCCTAGGCACCGACGGTGGAAAAGCACTTTCATTGAAAGGGGTGGCCAATCTTCCAAGAAATTACGATTTTCCGAAATACCAGCAAATATTTTTTCACCCAAAGTTGATGATACTACGTGGTAATGATCGGTACACAAATCCCACTTGGCTCACCAGATTTTTTCTTCTAGGTTGAAGCGTTCGTCTACAGTAGCAGTTTTTATATTTAGTTTTCACTCTGTTCTCTGCTTTAAAGGCAGATGAATTTGGAACTCTAAATCCAACATGGTTTGTAGTAGCTCAGGGAAACTTGACAGAGTAAAGGAGTTCTCAGTTTTGTCTCTATGATTTGTTTCCGTTTCAAGTAGCACTAGGCACAGACTGTGGAAAAGCACTTTCATTGAGAGGGGTTGCCAAGCTTCTAAAAAATAACGAGTTTCCGAAATACGAGCAAATATTTTTTCACCCAATATTGATGATACTTGGTGGTGAAGATCGGTACACAAATCCCACTTGGCTCATCAAATTTTGTTCTTCTAGGTTGAAGCGTTCGTCTACAGTAGCAGTTTTTACACTTAGGATTCACTCTGTTCTCTCCTATATAGATAGATGAATTTGGAACTCTAAATCCAATATGGTTTGTAGTAGCTCTTTGAAACTTGACAAAATAAAGGAGTTCTCAGTTTTGTCTCTATGATTTGTTTCCGCTTCAAGTAGGCCCAAGCAGAGACTGTGGAAAAGCATTTTCATTGAGAGGGGATGCCAAGCTTCCAAGAAATTACGAGTTTCCGAAACACCAGCAAATATTTTTTCACCCAAGGTTGATGATACTTGGTGGTAATGATCAGTACACAAATCCCACTTGGCTCACCAAATTTTGTTCTTCTAGGTTGAAGCGTTCGTCTACAGTAGCAGTTTTTAGGTTTAGGTTTCACTCTGTTCTCTGCTATATAGATAGATGAATTTGGAACTCTAAATCCAACATGGTTTGTTGTGGCTCTTTGAAACTTGACAAAATAAAGGAGTTCTCAGTTTTGTTTCTATAGTTGGTTTCCTCTTCAAGTAGCCCTAGGCACTGACTGTGGAAAAGCACTTACATTGAGAGAGGTGGCCAAGCTTCTAAGAAATAACGAGTTTCCGAAATACCAGCAAATATTTTTTCACCCAATCTTGATGATACTTGGTGGTGATGATCGGTACAAAAATCACACTTGGCTCACCAAATTTTGTTCTTCTAGGTTGAAGCGTTCGTCTACAGTAGCAGTTTTTATATTTAGGTTTCACTCTGTTGTCTCCTATATAGACAGATGAATTTGGAACTCTAAATCCCCATATGGTTTGTAGTAGCTATTTGAAACTTGACAAAATAAAGGAGTTCTCAGTTTTGTCCCTATGATTTGTTTCCGATTCAAGTAGCCCTAACCAGAGACTGTGGAAAAGCACTTTAATTGAGAGGGGTTGCCAAGCTGCCAAGAAATTACGAGTTTCCGAAATACCAGCAAATATTTTTTCACCCAATCTTCATGATACTTGGTGGTAATGATCGGTACACAAATCCCACTTGGCTCACCAAATTTTGTTCTTCTAGGTTGAAGCGTTCGTCTACAGTAGCAGTTTTTATATTTAGGTTTCACTCTGTTCTCTCCTATATAGATAGATGAATTTATAACTCTAAATCCAACATGGTTTGTTGTGGCTCTTTGAAACTTGACAAAATAAAGTAGTTTTCAGTTTTGTCTCTATGGTTTGTTTTCTCTTCAAGTAGCCCGAGGCACTGACTGTGGAAAAGCACTTTTTTGAGAGTGGTTGCCAAGCTTCTAAGAAATAACGAGATTCCGATATACCAGCAAATAATTTTTCACCCAATCTTGATGATACTTGGTGGTGATGATCAGTACACAAATCCCACTTGGCTCACCAAATTTTGTTCTTCTAGGTTGAAGCGTTCGTCTAATGTAGCAATTTTTATATTTAGTATTCACTCTGTTATCTCCTATATAGATAGATGCACGTTGAACTCTAAATCCAACATGGTTTGCAGAAGATCTTTGAAACTTGACAAATTAAAGGAGTTCTCAGTTTTTTCTCTATGATTTTTATCCGCTTCAAGTAGCCCTAAGCAGAGACTGTGGAAAAGCACTTTCATTGAGAGGGGTTGCCAAGCTTCCAAGAAATTACGAGTTTCCGAAATAACAGCAAATATTTTTTCATCCAATCTTGATGATACTTGGTGGTAATGACAAGTACACAAATCACACTTGGCTCACCAAATTTTGTTCTTCTAGGTTGAAGCGTTCGTCTACAGTAGCAGTTTTTAAGTTTGGGTTTCACTCTGTTCTCTGCTATATAGATAGATGAATTTATAACTCTAAATCCAACATGGTTTGTTGTGGCTCTTTGAAACTTGACAAAATAAAGGAGTTGTTCAGTTTTGTTTCTATAGTTGGTTTCCTCTTCAAGTAGCCCTAGGCACTGACTGTGGAAAAGCACTTTTTTGAGAGTGGTTGCCAAGCTTCTAAGAAATTACGAGATTCCGAAATACCAGCAAATATTTTTTCACCCAATCTTGATGATACTTGGTGGTGATGATGAGTACACAAATCCCACTAGGCTCACCAAATATTGTTCTTCTAGGTTGAAGCATTCGTCTACAGTAGCAGTTTTTATATTTAGGTTTCACTCTGTTCTCTCCTATATAGATAGATGAATTTGGAACTCTAAATCCATTACGGTTTGTAGTAGCTCTTTGAAACTTGACAAAATAAAGGAGTTCTCAGTTTTGTCTCTATGATTTGTTTCCGCTTCAAGTAGGCCCAAGCAGAGACTGTGGAAAAGCATTTTCATTGAAAGGGGTTGCCAAGCTTCCAAGAAATTACGAGTTTCCGAAATACCAGCAAATATTTTTTCACCCAAGGTTGATGATACTTGGTGGTAATGATCAGTACACAAATCCCACTTGGCTCACCAAATTTTGTTCTTCTAGGTTGAAGCGTTCGTCTACAGTAGCAGTTTTTATGTTTAGGTTTCACTCTGTTCTCTGCTATATAGATAGATGAATTTATAACTCTAAATCCAACATGGTTTGTTGTGGCTCTTTGAAACTTGACAAAATAAAGGAGTTGTTCAGTTTTGTTTCTATAGTTGGTTTCCTCTTCAAGTAGCCCTAGGCACTGACTGTGGAAAAGCACTTACATTGAGAGGGGTTGCCAAGCTTCTAAGAAATAACGAGTTTCCGAAATACCAGCAAATATTTTTTCACCCAATCTTGATGATACTTGGTGGTGATGATCAGTACACAAATCCCACTAGGCTCACCAAATTTTGTTCTTCTAGGTTGAAGCGTTCGTCTAATGTAGCAATTTTTATATTTAGTATTCAATCTGTTATCTCCTATATAGATAGATGCACGTGGAACTCTAAATCCAACATGGTTTGCAGAAGATCTTTAAAACTTGACAAAAAAAGGAGTTCTCAGTTTTTTCTCTATGATTTTTATCCGCTTCAAGTAGCCCTAAGCAGAGACTGTGGAAAAGCACTTTCTTTGAAAGGGGTTGCCAAGCTTCCAAGAAATTACGAGTTTCCGAAATAACAGCAAATATTTTTTCATCCAATCTTGATGATACTTGGTGGTAATGACAAGTACACAAATCACACTTGGCTCACCAAATTTTGTTCTGCTAAGTTGTAGCGTTCGTTTACAGTAGCAGTTTTTATATTTAGGTTTCACTCTGTTCTCTGCTATATAGATAGATGAATTTGGAACTCTAAATCCAACATGGTTTGTAGTAGCTCTTTGAAACTTGACAAAATAAATGAGTTCTCAGTTTTGTCTCTATGGTTTGTTGCCTCTTCAAGTAGCCCTAGGCACAGAAGGTGGAAAAACACTTTAATTGAGAGGGGTTGCCAAACTTCTAAGAAACAACGATTTCCGAAATACCAGCAAATATTTTTTCACCCGAGGTTGATGATACGTGGTGGTAATGATCGGTATACAAATCCCACTTGGCTCACCAAATTTTGTTCTTCTAGGTTGAAGCGTTCGTCTACAGTAGCAGTTTTTAGGTTTCGGTTTCACTCTGTTCTCTCCTATATAGATAGATGAATTTGGAACACTAAATCCAACTTGGTTTGTAGTAGCTCTTTGAAACTTGACAAAATAAAGGAGTTCTCAGTTTTGTCTCTATGGTTTGTTTCCTCTTCAAGTAGCCCTAGGCACAGACGGTCTAAAAGCACTTTCATTGAGAGGGGTTGCCAAGCTTCTAAGAAATAACGGTTTCCGAAATACAAGCAAATATTTTTTCAACCGAGGTTGATGATACGTGGTGGTAATGATTGGTACACAAATCCCACTTGGGTCACCAAATTTTGTTCTTCTAGGTTGAAGCGTAGGTCTACAGTAGCAGTTTTTATATTTAGGTTTCACTCTGTTCTCTGCTATATAGATAGATGAATTTGGATCTCTAAATCCAACATGCTTTGTAGTAGCTTTTTGAACTTGAAAAAAGAAAGGAGTTCTCAGTTTTGTCTCTATGATTTGTTTCCGCTTCAAGTAGCCCTAAGCAGAGACTGTGGTAAAGCACTTTCATTGAGAGGGGTTGCCAAGCTTCTGAGAAAAAACGTGTTTCCGAAATACCAGCAAATATTTTTTCACGCAATCTTGATGACACTTGGTGGTAATGATCACTACACAAATCACACTTGGCTCACCAAATTTTGTTCTTCTAGGTTGAATCGTTCGTTTACATTAGCAGTTTTTATTTTTAGGTTTCACTCTGTTCTCTGCTATAAAGACAGATGAATTTGGAACTCTAAATCCAACATGGTTTGTAGTAGCTCTTTGAAACTTGACAAAATAAAGGAGTTCTCAGTTTTGTCTCTATGATTTGTTTCCGCTTCAAGTAGCCCTAGGCACAGACTGTGGAAAAGCACTTTCATTGAGAGGGGTTGCCAACTTCTAAAAAATAACGAGTTTCCGAAATACGAGCAAATATTTTTTGTACCAATCTTGATGATACTTGGTGGTGAAGATTGGTACACAAATCCCACTTGGCTCACCAAATTTTGTTCTTCTAGGTTGAAGCGTTCGTCTACAGTAGCAGTTTTTATATTTAGGTGTCACTCTGTTCTCTGCTATATAGATAGATGAATTTGGAACTCTAAATCCAATATGGTTTGTAGTAGCTCTTTGAAACTTGACAAAATAAAGGAGTTCCCAGTTTTGTCTCTATGATTTGTTTCCACTTCAAGTAGGCCCAAGCAGCGACTGTGGAAAAGCATTTTCATTGAGAGGGGTTGCCAAGCTTCCGAGAAATTACGAGTTTCCGAAATACCAGCAAATATTTTTTCACCCAAGGTTGATGATACTTGGTGGTGATGATCAGTACACAAATCCCACTAGGCTCACCAAATTTTGTTCTTCTAGGTTGAAGCGTTCGTCTACAGTAGCAGTTTTTATATTTAGGTTTCACTCTGTTCTCTGCTATATAGATAGATGAATTTGGAACACTAAATCCAACTTGGTTTGTAGTAGCTCTTTGAAACTTGACAAAATAAAGGAGTTCTCAGTTTTGTCTCTATGGTTTGTTTCCTCTTCAAGTAGCCCTAGGCACAGACGGTCTAAAAGCACTTTCATTGAGAGGGGTTGCCAAGCTTCTAAAAAATAACGAGTTTCCGAAATACGAGCAAATATTTTTTCACCCAATCTTGATGATACTTGGTGGTGAAGATCGGTGCACAAATCCCACTTGGCTCACCAAATTTTGTTCTTCTAGGTTGAAGCGTTCGTCTACAGTAGCAGTTTTTATATTTAGGTTTCACTCTGTTCTCTCCTATATAGATACATGAATTTGGAACTCTAAATCCATTATGGTTTGTAGTAGCTCTTTGAAACTTGACAAAATAAAGGAGTTCTCAGTTTTGTCTCTATGATTTGTTTCCGCTTCAAGTAGGCCCAAGCAGAGACTGTGGAAAAGCATTTTCATTGAAAGGGGTTGCCAAGCTTCCAAGAAATTACGAGTTTCTGAAATACCAGCAAATATTTTTTCACCCAAGGTTGATGATGCTTGGTGGTAATGATCAGTACACAAATCCCACTTGGCTCACCAAATTTTGTTCTTCTAGGTTGAAGCGTTCGTCTCCAGTAGCAGTTTTTAGGTTTAGGTTTCACTCTGTTCTCTGCTATATAGATAGATGAATTTATAACTCTAAATCCAACATGGTTTGCTGTGGTCTTTGAAACTTGACAAAATAAAGGAGTTGTTCAGTTTTGTTTCTATAGTTGGTTTCCTCTTCAAGTAGCCCTAGGCACTGACTGTGGAAAAGCACTTACATTGAGAGGGTTGCCAAGCTTCTAAGAAATAACGAGTTTCCGAAATACCAGCAAATATTTTTTCACCCAATCTTGATGATACTTGGTGGTGATGATCGGTACAAAAATCCCACTTGGCTCACCAAATTTTGTTCTTCTAGTTTGAAGCGTTCGTCTACAGTAGCAGTTTTTATATTTAGGTTTCACTCTGTTCTCTGCTATATAGATAGATGAATTTGGAACATTAAATCCAACTTGGTTTGTAGTAGCTCTTTGAAACTTGACAAAATAAAGAAGTTCTCAGTTTTGTCTCTATGGTTTGTTTTCTCTTCAAGTAGCCCTAGGCACAGACGGTCTAAAAGCACTTTCAAGGAGAGGGGTTGCCAAGCTTCTAAGAAATAACGAGTTTCCGAAATACCAGCAAATATTTTTTCAACCGAGGTTGATGATACGTGGTGGTAATGATTGGTACACAAATCCCACTTGGCTCACCAAATTTTGTTCTTCTAGGTTGAAGCGTTCGTCTACAGTAGCAGTTTTTATATTTAGGTTTCACTCTGTTCTCTGCTATATAGATAGATGAATTTGGAACTCTAAATCCAACATGGTTTGTAGTAGCTTTTTGAACTTGAAAAAAGAAAGGAGTTCTCAGTTTTGTCTCTATGATTTGTTTCCTCTTCAAGTAGCCCTAAGCAGAGACTGTGGAAAAGCACTTTCATTGAGAGGGGTTGCAAAGCTTCTGAGAAAAAACGAGTTTCCGAAATACCAGCAAATATTTTTTCACGCAATCTTGATGACACTTGGTGGTAATGATCACTACACAAATCACACTTGGCTCACCAAATTTTGTTCTTCTAGGTTGAATCGTTCGTTTACAATAGCAGTTTTTATTTTTAGGTTTCACTCTGTTCTCTGCTATAAAGACAGATGAATTTGGAACTCTTAATCCAACATGGTTTGTAGTAGCTCTTTGAAACTTGACAAAATAAAGGAGTTCTCAGTTTGTCTCTATGATTTTTTTCCGCTTCAAGTAGCCCTAGGCACAGACTGTGGAAAAGCACTTTCATTGAGAGGGGTTGCCAACTTCTAAAAAATAACGAGTTTCCGAAATACGAGCAAATATTTTTTCTACCAATCTTGATGATACTTGGTGGTAAAGATCGGAACACAAATCCCACTTAGCTCACCAAATTTTGTTCTTCTAGGTTTAAGCGTTCATCTACAGTAGCAGTTTTTATATTTAGGTTTCACTCTGTTCTCTGCTATATAGATAGATGAATTTGGAACACTAAATCCAACTTGGTTTGTAGTAGCTCTTTGAAACTTGACAAAATAAAGGAGTTCTCAGTTTTGTCTCTATGGTTTGTTTCCTCTTCAAGTAGCCCTAGGCACAGACGGTCTAAAAGCACTTTCATTGAGAGGGGTTGCCAAGCTTCTAAAAAATAACGAGTTTCCGAAATACGAACAAATATTTTTTCACCCAATCTTGATGATACTTGGTGGTGAAGATCGGTACACAAATCCCAGTTGGCTCACCAAATTTTGTTCTTCTAGGTTGAAGCATTCGTCTACAGTAGCAGTTTTTATATTTAGGTTTCACTCTGTTCTCTCCTATATAGATAGATGAATTTGGAACTCTAAATCCATTATGGTTTGTAGTAGCTCTTTGAAACTTGACAAAATAAAGGAGTTCTCAGTTTTGTCTCTATGATTTGTTTCCGCTTCAAGTAGGCCCCAGCAGAGACTGTGGAAAAGCATTTTCATTGAGAGGGGTTGCCAAGCTTCCAAGAAATTACGAGTTTCCGAAATACCAGCAAATATTTTTTCACCCAAGGTTGATGATACTTGGTGGTTATGATCAGTACACAAATCCCACTTGGCTCAGCAAATTTTGTTCTTCTAGGTTGAAGCGTTCGTCTACAGTAGCAGTTTTTAGGTTTAGGTTTCACTCTGTTCTCTGCTATATAGATAGATAAATTTGGAACTCTAAATCCAATATGGTTTGTTGTGGCTCTTTGAAACTTGACAAAGTAAAGGAGTTCTCAGTTTTGTCTCTATGATTTGTTTCCGCTTCAAGTAGGCCCAAGCAGAGACTGTGGAAAAGCATTTTCATTGAAAGGGGTTGCCAAGCTTCCAAGAAATTACGAGTTTCCGAAATACCAGCAAATATTTTTTCACCCAATCTTGATGATACTTGGTGGTGATGATCGGTACAAAAATCCCACTTGGCTCACCAAATTTTGTTCTTCTAGGTTGAAGCGTTCGTCTACAGTAGCAGTTTTTATGTTTAGGTTTCACTCTGTTCTCTGCTATATAGATAGATGAATTTGGAACACTAAATCCAACTTGGTTTGTAGTAGCTCTTTGAAACTTGACAAAATAAAGGAGTTCTCAGTTTTGTCTCTATGGTTTGTTTCCTCTTCAAGTAGCCCCTAGGCACAGACGGTCTAAAAGCACTTTCAAGGAGAGGGGTTGCCAAGCTTCTAAGAAATAACGAGTTTCTGAAATACTAGCAAATATTTTTTAAACCGAGGTTGATGATACGTGGTGGTAATGATTGGTACACAAATCCTACTTGGCTCACCAAATTTTGTTCTTCTAGGTTGAAGCGTTCGTCTACAGTAGCAGTTTTTATATTTAGGTTTCACTCTGTTCTCTGCTATATAGATAGATGAATTTGGAACTCTAAATCCAACATGGTTTGTAGTAGCTTTTTGAACTTGAAAAAAGAAAGGAGTTCTCAGTTTTGTCTCTATGATTTGTTTCCGCTTCAAGTAGCCCTAAGCAGAGACTGTGGAAAAGCACTTTCATTGAGAGGGGTTGCAAAGCTTCTGAGAAAAAACGAGTTTCCGAAATACCAGCAAATATTTTTTCACGCAATCTTGATGACACTTGGTGGTAATGATCACTACACAAATCACACTTGGCTCACCAAATTTTGTTCTTCTAGGTTGAATCGTTCGTTTACATTAGCAGTTTTTAATTTTAGGTTTCACTCTGTTCTCTGCTATAAACAGATGAATTTGGAACTCTAAATCCAACATGGTTTGTAGTAGCTCTTTGAAACTTGACAAAATAAAGGAGTTCTCAGTTTTGTCTCTATGATTTGTTTCCGCTTCAAGTAGCCCTAGGCACAGACTGTGGAAAAGCACTTTCATTGAGAGGGGTTGCCAAATTCTAAAAAATAACGAGTTTCCGAAATACGAGCAAATATTTTTTCTACCAATCTTGATGATACTTGGTGGTGAAGATCGGTACACAAATCCCACTTGGCTCACCAAGTTTTGTTCTTCTAGGTTGAAGCGTTCGTCTACAGTAGCAGTTTTTATATTTAGGTTTCACTCTCTTCTCTGCTATATAGATAGATGAATTTGGAACTCTAAATCCAAAATGGTTTGTAGTAGCTCTTTGAAACTTGACAAAATAAAGGAGTTCCCAGTTTTGTCTCTATGATTTGTTTCCGCTTCAAGTAGGCCCAAGCAGAGACTGTGGAAAAGCATTTTCATTGAGAGGGGTTGCCAAGCTTCCAAGAAATTACGAGTTTCCGAAATACCAGCAAATATTTTTTCACCCAAGGTTGATGATACTTGTTGGTTATGATCAGTACACAAATCCCACTTGGCTCACCAAATTTTGTTCTTGTAGGTTGAAGCGTTCGTCTACAGTAGCAGTTTTTAGGTTTAGGTTTCACTCTGTTCTCTGCTATATAGATAAATAAATTTGGAACTCTAAATCCAATATGGTTTGTTGTGGCTCTTTGAAACTTGACAAAATAAAGGAGTTCTCAGTTTTGTTTCTATAGTTGGTTTCCTCTTCAATTAGCCCTACGCACTGACTGTGGAAAAGCACTTACATTGAGAGGGGTTGCCAAGCTTCTAAGAAATAACGAGTTTCCGAAATACCAGCAAATATTTTTTCACCCAATCTTGATGATACTTGGTGGTGATTATCGGTACAAAAATCCCACTTGGCTCACCAAATTTTGTTCTTCTAGGTTGAAGCGTTCGTCTACAGTAACAGTTTTTATATTTAGGTTTCACTCTGTTCTCTCCTATATAGACAGATGAATTTGGAACTCTAAATCCAATATGGTTTGTAGTAGCTCTTTGAAACTTGACAAAATAAAGGAGTTCTCAGTTTTGTCCCTATGATTTGTTTCCGCTTCAAGTAGTCCAAGCAGAGACTGTGGAAAAGCATTTTCATTGAGGGGGGTTGCCAAGCTTCCAAGAAATTACGAGTTGCCGAAATACCAGCAAATATTTTTCACCCAATCTTCATGATACTTGGTGGTAATGATCGGTACACAAATCCCACTTGGCTCACCAAATTTTGTTCTTCTAGGTTGAAGCGTTCGTCTACAGTAGCAGTTTTTATATTTAGGTTTCACTCTGTTCTCTGCTATATAGATAGATAAATTTGGAACTCTAAATCCAACATAGTTTGTAGTAGCTCTTTAAAACTTGACAAAATAAAGTAGTTTTCAGTTTTGTCTCTATGGTTTGTTTTCTCTTCAAGTAGCCCTAGGCACTGACTGTGGAAAAGCACTTTTTTGAGAGTGGCTGCCAAGCTTCTAAGAAATTACGAGATTCCGAAATACCAGCAAATATTTTTTCACCCAATCTTGATGATACTTGGTGGTGATGATCAGTACACAAATCCCACTAGGCTCACCAAATTTTGTTCTTCTAGGTTGAAGCGTTCGTCTAATGTAGCAATTTTTATATTTAGTATTCACTCTGTTATCTCCTATATATAGATGCACGTGGAACTCTAAATCCAACATGGTTTGCAGAAGATCTTTAAAACTTGACAAAATAAAGGAGTTCTCAGTTTTTTCTCTATGATTTTTATCCGCTTCAAGTAGCCCTAAGCAGAGACTGTGGAAAAGCACTTTCATTGAGAGGGGTTGCCAAGCTTCCAAGAAATTACGAGTTTCCGAAATAACAGCAAATATTTTTTCATCCAATCTTGATGATACTTGGTGGTAATGACAAGTACACAAATCACACTTGGCTCAACAAATTTTGTTCTGCTAAGTTGTAGCGTTCGTTTACAGTAGCAGTTTTTATATTTAGGTTTCACTCTGTTCTCTGCTATATAGATAGATGAATTTGGAACTCTAAATCCAACATGGTTTGTAGTAGCTCTTTGAAACTTGACAAAATAAATGAGTTCTCAGTTTTGTCTCTATGGTTTGTTTCCTCTTCAAGTAGCCCTAGGCACAGACGGTGGAAAAACACTTTAATTGAGAGGGGTTGCCAAACTTCTAAGAAACAACGATTTCTGAAATACCAGCAAATATTTTTTCAACCGAGGTTGATGATACGTGGTGGTAAAGATCGGTACACAAATCGCACTTGGCTCACCAAATTTTGTTCTTCTAGGTTGAAGCGTTCATCTACAGTAGCAGTTTTTATATTTAGGTTTCACTCTGTTCTCTGCTATATAGATAGATGAATTTGGAACACTAAATCCAACTTGGTTTGTAGTAGCTCTTTGAAACTTGACAAAATAAAGGAGTTCTCAGTTTTGTCTCTATGGTTTGTTTCCTCTTCAAGTAGCCCTAGGCACAGACGGTCTAAAAGCACTTTCATTGAGAGGGGTTGCCAAGCTTCTAAAAAATAACGAGTTTCCGAAATACTAGCAAATATTTTTTCACCCAATCTTGATGATACTTGGTGGTGAAGATCGGTACACAAATCCCACTTGGCTCACCAAATTTTGTTCTTCTAGGTTGAAGCGTTCGTCTACAGTAGCAGTTTTTATATTTAGGTTTCACTCTGTTCTCTCCTATATAGATAGATGAATTTGGAACTCTAAATCCATTATGGTTTGTAGTAGCTCTTTGAAACTTGACAAAATAAAGGAGTTCTCAGTTTTGTCTCTATGATTTGTTTCCACTTCAAGTAGGCCCAAGCAGAGACTGTGGAAAAGCATTTTCATTGAAAGGGGTTGCCAAGTTTCCAAGAAATTACGAGTTTCCGAAATACCAGCAAATATTTTTTCACCCAAGGTTGATGATACTTGGTGGTAATGATCAGTACACAAATCCCACTTGGCTCACCAAATTTTGTTCTTCTAGGTTGAAGCGTTCGTCTACAGTAGCAGTTTTTAGGTTTAGGTTTCACTCTGTTCTCTGCTATATAGATAGATGAATTTATTACTCTAAATCCAACATGGTTTGTTGTGGCTCTTTGAAACTTGACAAAATAAAGGAGTTGTTCAGTTTTGTTTCTATAGTTGGTTTCCTCTTCAAGTAGCCCTAGGCACTGACTGTGGAAAAGCACTTACATTGAGAGGGGTTGCCAAGCTTCTAAGAAATAACGAGTTTCCGAAATACCAGCAAATATTTTATGACCCAATCTTGATGATACTTGGTGGTGATGATCGGTACAAAAATCCCACTTGGCTCACCAAATTTTGTTCTTCTAGGTTGAAGCGTTCGTCTACAGTAGCAGTTTTTATATTTAGGTTTCACTCTGTTCTCTGCTATATAGATAGATGAATTTGGAACACTAAATCCAACTTGGTTTGTAGTAGCTCTTTGAAACTTGACAAAATAAAGGAGTTCTCAGTTTTGTCTCTATGGTTTGTTTCCTCCTCAAGTAGCCCTAGGTACAGATTGTCTAAAAGCACTTTCATTGAGAGGGGTTGCCAAGCTTCTAAAAAATAACGAGTTTCCGAAATACGAGCAAATATTTTTTCACCCAATCTTGATGATACTTGGTGGTGAAGGTATACACAAATCCCACTTGGCTCACCAAATTTTGTTCTTCTAGGTTGAAGCGTTCGTCTACAGTAGCAGTTTTAATATTTAGGTTTCACTCTGTTCTCTCCTATATAGATAGATGAATTTGGAACTCTAAATCCATTATGGTTTGTAGTAGCTCTTTGAAACTTGACAAAATAAAGGAGTTCTCAGTTTTGTCTCTATGATTTGTTTCCGCTTCAAGTAGGCCCAACAGAGACTGTGGAAAAGCATTTTCATTGAAAGGGGTTGCCAAGCTTCCAAGAAATTACGAGTTTCCGAGATACCAGCAAATATTTTTTCACCCAAGGTTGATGATACTTGGTGGTAATGATCAGTACACAAATCCCACTTGGCTCACCAAATTTTGTTCTTCTAGGTTGAAGCGTTCGTCTACAGTAGCAGTTTTTATATTTAGGTTTCACTCTGTTCTCTGCTATATAGATAGATGAATTTGGAACACTAAATCCAACTTGGTTTGTAGTAGCTCTTTGAAACTTGACAAAATAAAGGAGTTCTCAGTTTTGTCTCTATGGTTTGTTTCCTCTTCAAGTAGCCCTAGGCACATACGGTCTAAAAGCACTTTCATTGAGAGGGGTTGCGAAGCTTCTAAAAAATAACGAGTTTCCGATATACCAGCAAATATTTTTTCACGCAATCTTGATGGCACTTCTTGGTAATGATCACTACACAAATCACACTTGGCTCACCAAATTTTGTTCTTCTAGGTTGAATCGTTCGTTTACATTAGCAGTTTTTATTTTTAGGTTTCACTCTGTTCTCTGCTATAAAGACAGATGAATTTGGAACTCTAAATCCAACATGGTTTGTAGTAGCTCTTTGAAACTTGACAAAATAAAGGAGTTCTCAGTTTTGTCTCTATTATTTGTTTCCGCTTCAAGTAGCCCTAGGCACAGACTGTGGAAAAGCACTTTCATTGAGAGGGGTTGCCAACTTCTAAAAAATAACGAGTTTCCGAAATACGAGCAAATATTTTTTCTACCAATCTTGATGATACTTGGTGGTGAAGATCGGTACACAAATCCCACTTGGCTCACCAAATTTTGTTCTTCTAGGTTGAAGCGTTCGTCTACAGTAGCAGTTTTTATATTTAGGTTTCACTCTGTTCTCTGCTATATAGATAGATGAATTTGGAACTCTAAATCCAATATGGTTTGTAGTAGCTCTTTGAAACTTGACAAAATAAAGGAGTTCCCAGTTTTGTCTCTATGATTTGTTTCCACTTCAAGTAGGCCCAAGCAGCGACTGTGGAAAAGCATTTTCATTGAGAGGGGTTGCCAAGCTTCCAAGAAATTACGAGTTTCCGAAATACCAGCAAATATTTTTTCATCCAAGGTTGATGATACTTGGTGGTTATGATCAGTACACAAATCCCACTTGGCTCACCAAATTTTGTTCTTCTAGGTTGAAGCGTTTGTCTACAGTAGCAGTTTTTATGTTTACGTTTCACTCTGTTCTCTGCTATATAGATAGATGAATTTAGAACTCTAAATCCAACATGGTTTGTTGTGGCTCTTTGAAACTTGACAAAATAAAGGAGTTGTTCAGTTTTGTTTCGATAGTTGGTTTCCTCTTCAAGTAGCCCTAGGCACTGACTGTGGAAAAGCACTTACATTGAGAGGGGTTGCCAAGCTTCTAAGAAATAACGAGTTTCCGAAATACCAGCAAATATTTTTTCACCCAATCTTGATGATGCTTGGTGGTGATTATCGGTACAAAAATCCCACTTGGCTCACCAAATTTTGTTCTTCTAGGTTGAAGCGTTCGTCTACAGTAGCCGTTTTTATATTTAGGTTTCACTCTGTTCTCTGCTATATAGATAGATGAATTTGGAACTCTAAATCCAACATGGTTTGTAGTAGCTCTTTGAAACTTTACAAACTAAAGGAGTTCTCAGTTTTGTCTCTATGGTTTGTTTCCTCTTCAAGTAGCCCTAGGCACAGACGGTTGAAAAGCACTTTCATTGAGAGGGTTTGCCAAGCTTCTAAGAAATAATGAGTTTCCGAAATACCAGCAAATATTTTTTCACCCAATCGTGATGATACTTGGTGGTAATGATCAGTACAAAAATCCCACTTGGCTCACCAAATTTTGTTTTTACATTTTGAATTATTCATCTACAGTAGCAGTTTTTATATTTAGGTTTAACTCTGTTCTCTGTTGTATAGATAGATGAATTTGGAACTCTAAATCCAACATGGTTTGTTGTGGCTCTTTGAAACTTGACAAAATAAATGAGTTCTCATTTTTGTTTCTATAGTTGGTTTCCTCTTCAAGTAGCCCTAGGCACTGACTGTGGAAAAGCACTTACATTGAGAGGGGTTGCCAAGCTTCTAAGAAATAACGAGTTTCCGAAATACCAGCAAATATTTTTTCACCCAATCTTCATGATACTTGGTGGTGATGATCGGTACACAAATCCCACTTGGCTCACCAAATTTTGTTCTTCTAGGTTGAAGCGTTCGTCTAATGTAACAATTTTTATATTTAGTATTCACTCTGTTATCTCCTATATAGATAGATGCATGTGGAACTCTAAATCCAACATGGTTTGTAGAAGATCTTTGAAACTTTACAAAATAAATGAGTTCTCAGTTTTGTCTCTATGGTTTGTTTCCTCTTCAAGTAGCCCTAGGCACAGATGGTGAAAAAACACTTTAATTGAGAGGGGTTGCCAAACTTCTAAGAAATAACGAGTTTCCGAAATACCAGCAAATATTTTTTCACCCGAGGTTGATGATACGTGGTGGTAATGATCAGTACAAAAATCCCACTTGGCTTACCAAATTTTGTTCTTCTAGGTTGAATTGTTCATCTACAGTAGCAGTTTTTATATTTAGGTTTCACTCTGTTCTCTGTTATATAGATAGATGAATTTGGAACTCTAAATCCAACATGGTTTGTAGTAGCTTTTTGAAACTTGAAAAAAGAAAGGAGTTCTCAGTTTTGTCTCTATGATTTGTTTCCGCTTCAAGTAGGCCCAAGCAGAGACTGTGGAAAAGCATTTTCATTGAGAGGGGTTGCCAAGCTTCCAAGAAATTACGAGTTTCCGAAATACCAGCAAATATTTTTTCACCCAAGGTTGATGATACTTGGTGGTTATGATCAGTACACAAATCCCACTTGGCTCACCAAATTTTGTTCTTGTAGGTTGAAGCGTTCGTCTACAGTAGCAGTTTTTAGGTTTAGGTTTCACTCTGTTCTCTGCTATATAGATAGATAAATTTGGAACTCTAAATCCAATATGGTTTGTTGTGGCTCTTTGAAACTTGACAAAATAAAGGAGTTCTCAGTTTTGTTTCTATAGTTGGTTTCCTCTTCAATTAGCCCTACGCACTGACTGTGGAAAAGCACTTACATTGAGAGGGGTTGCCAAGCTTCTAAGAAATAACGAGTTTCCGAAATACCAGCAAATATTTTTTCACCCAATCTTGATGATACTTGGTGGTGATTATCGGTACAAAAATCCCACTTGGCTCACCAAATTTTGTTCTTCTAGGTTGAAGCGTTCGTCTACAGTAACAGTTTTTATATTTAGGTTTCACTCTGTTCTCTCCTATATAGACAGATGAATTTGGAACTCTAAATCCAATATGGTTTGTAGTAGCTCTTTGAAACTTGACAAAATAAAGGAGTTCTCAGTTTTGTCCCTATGATTTGTTTCCGCTTCAAGTAGTCCAAGCAGAGACTGTGGAAAAGCATTTTCATTGAGGGTGGTTGCCAAGCTTCCAAGAAATTAAGAGTTGCCGAAATACCAGCAAATATTTTTCACCCAATCTTCATGATACTTGGTGGTAATGATCGGTACACAAATCCCACTTGGCTCACCAAATTTTGTTCTTCTAGGTTGAAGCGTTCGTCTACAGTAGCAGTTTTTATATTTAGGTTTCACTCTGTTCTCTGCTATATAGATAGATAAATTTGGAACTCTAAATCCAACATAGTTTGTAGTAGCTCTTTAAAACTTGACAAAATAAAGTAGTTTTCAGTTTTGTCTCTATGGTTTGTTTTCTCTTCAAGTAGCCCTAGGCACTGACTGTGGAAAAGCACTTTTTTGAGAGTGGCTGCCAAGCTTCTAAGAAATTACGAGATTCCGAAATACCAGCAAATATTTTTTCACCCAATCTTGATGATACTTGGTGGTGATGATCAGTACACAAATCCCACTAGGCTCACCAAATTTTGTTCTTCTAGGTTGAAGCGTTCGTCTAATGTAGCAATTTTTATATTTAGTATTCACTCTGTTATCTCCTATATATAGATGCACGTGGAACTCTAAATCCAACATGGTTTGCAGAAGATCTTTAAAACTTGACAAAATAAAGGAGTTCTCAGTTTTTTCTCTATGATTTTTATCCGCTTCAAGTAGCCCTAAGCAGAGACTGTGGAAAAGCACTTTCATTGAGAGGGGTTGCCAAGCTTCCAAGAAATTACGAGTTTCCGAAATAACAGCAAATATTTTTTCATCCAATCTTGATGATACTT
>NW_027515351.1:0-82397 GCF_048772815.1 Callospermophilus lateralis | reverse complement strand
TTTATATTTAGGTTTCCCGCTGTTCTCTCCTATATAGATAGATGAATTTGGAACTCTAAATCCAACATGGTTTGTAGTAGCTCTTTGAAACTTGATAAAATAAAAAAGTTCTCATTTTTTTCTCTATGGTTTGTTTCCTCTTCAAGTAGTCCTAGCCACAGACTTTGGAAAGCACTTTCACTAAGATGGGTTGTTAAGCTTCTAAGAAATAACGAGTTTCCAAAATACCATCAAATATTTTTTCACCCAATCTTGATGATACTTGGTTGTAATGATCAGTATAAAAATCCCACTTGTCTCACCAAATTTTGTTCTTCTAGGTTTATGCGTTCGTCTACATTAGCAGTTTTTATAGTTAGGTTTCACTCTGTTCTCTAATATATAGATAGATGAATTTGGAACTGTAGCTCTTTGTAACTTGACAAAAAACGAGTTCTCAGTTTTGTCTGTATGGTTTGTTTCCTCTTCAACTAGCCCTAGGCACAGACTGTGGAAAAGCACTTTCATTGAGAGGGGTTGCCAAGCTTCTAAGAAATAACGAGTTTCCGAAATCCCAGCAAATATTTTTTCACCCAATCTTGATGATACTTGGTGGTAATGATTAGTACACAAATCCCACTTGGCTCACCAAATTTTGTTCTTGTAGGTTGAAGCGTTCGTCTACAATAGCAGTTTTTATATTTAGGTTTCCCTCTGTTCTCTCCTATATAGATTGATGAATTTGGAACTCTAAATCCAACATGGTTTATAGTAGCTCTTTGAAACTTGACAAAATAAAGGAGTTCTCAGTTTTGTCTCTATGGTTTGTTTCCTCTTCAAGTAGGACTAGGCACAGACTGTGGAAAGCACTTTCAGTGAGATGGGTTGCCAAGCTTCTAAGAAATAATGAGTTTCCAAAATACCAGGAAATATTTTTTCACCCTATCTTGATGATACTTGGTGGTAATGATCAGTACACAAATCCCACTTGGCTCACCAAATTTTGTTCTTCTAGGTTGAAGCGTTCGTCCACAATAGCAGTTTTTATACTTAGGTTTCCCTCTGTTCTCTCCTATATAGATTGATGAATTTGGAACTCTAAATCCAACATGGATTGTAGTAGCTCTTTGAAACTTGACAAAATAAAGGAGTTCTCAGTTTTGTCTCTATGGTTAGTTTCCTCTTCAAGTAGCCCAGGGACAGACTGTGGAAAAGCACTTTCATTGAGAGGGGTTGACAAGCTTCTAAGAAATAACGAGTTTCTGATATACCTGCAAATATTTTTTCACCCAATCTTGATGATACTTGGTGGCAATGATCAATACACAAATCCCACTTGGCTCACCAAATTTTGTTCTTCTATGTTGAAGCGTTCGTCTACAGTAGCAGTTTTTCCATTTAGGTTGCCCTCTGTTCTCTCCTGTATAGATAGATTAATTAGGAACTCTAAATACAACATGGTTTGTAGTAGCTCTTTGAAACATGACAAAATAAAGGAGTTCTCAATTTTTTCTCTACGGATTGTTTCCTCTTCAAGTAGCCCTAGGCACACACTGTGGAAAAGCACTTTCATTGAGAGGGGTTGCCAAGCTTCTAAGAAATAACGAGTTTCCGAATTACCAGCAAATATTTTTTTAACCAATCTTGATGATACTTGTGGCTAATGATCAGTACACAAATCCCAATTGGCTCACCAAATTTTGTTTTTCTTGGTTGAAGCGTTCGTCTACAATAGTAGTTTTTATATCTAGGTTTCACTCTGTTCTCTCCTATATACCTAGATGAATTTGGAACTCTAAATCCAACATGGTTTGTAGTAGCTCTTTGAAACTTGACAAAATAAATGTTTTCTCAGATTTGTCTCTATGGTTGGTTTCCTCTTCAAGTAGCCCTAGGCACAGACTGTGGAAAAGCACTTTCATTGAGAGGGGTTGCCAATCTTCTAAGAAATAACGAGTTTCCGAAATACCAGCAATTTTTTTTTCACCCAATCTTGATGATACCTGTTGATAATGATCAGTACACAAATCCAACTTGGCTCACCAAATTTTGTTCTTCTAGGTTGAAGCGTTCGTCTACAGTAGCAGTTTTTATATCTAGCTTTCCTTCTGTTCTCTCCTATATAGATAGATGAATTTGGAACTCTAAATCCAACATGGTTTGTAGTAGCTCTTTGAAACTTGACAAAATAAAGGTTTTCTCAGTTTTGTCTCTATGGTTTGTTTCCTCTTCAAGAAGCCCTAGGCACACACTGTGGAAAAGCACTTTCATTGAGAGGGGTTGACATGCTTCTAAAAATAAAGAATTTCCGAAATACCAGCAAATATTTTTTCACCCAATCTTGATGATACTTGGTGGTAATGATCAGTACACAAATCCCCTTGGCTCACCAAATTTTGTTCTTCTAGTTTTAAGCATTCGTCTACAGTAGCAGTTTTTATATTTAGGTTTTCCTCTGTTCTCTCCTATATAGATAGATGAATTTGGAACTCTAAATCCAACATGGTTTGTAGTAGCTCTTTGAAACTTGACAAAATAAATGTTTTCTCAGATTTGTCTCTATGGTTGGTTTCCTCTTCAAGTAGCCCTAGGCACAGACTGTGGAAAAGCACTTTCATTGAGAGGGGTTGCCAATCTTCTAAGAAATAACGAGTTTCCGAAATACCAGCAATTTTTTTTTTCACCCAATCTTGATGATACCTGTTGATAATGATCAGTACACAAATCCAACTTGGCTCACCAAATTTTGTTCTTCTAGGTTGAAGCGTTCGTCTACAGTAGCAGTTTTTATATCTAGCTTTCCTTCTGTTCTCTCCTATATAGATAGATGAATTTGGAACTCTAAATCCAACATGGTTTGTAGTAGCTCTTTGAAACTTGACAAAATAAAGGTTTTCTCAGTTTTGTCTCTATGGTTTGTTTCCTCTTCAAGAAGCCCTAGGCACACACTGTGGAAAAGCACTTTCATTGAGAGGGGTTGACATGCTTCTAAAAATAAAGAATTTCCGAAATACCAGCAAATATTTTTTCACCCAATCTTGATGATACTTGGTGGTAATGATCAGTACACAAATCCCCTTGGCTCACCAAATTTTGTTCTTCTAGTTTTAAGCATTCGTCTACAGTAGCAGTTTTTATATTTAGGTTTTCCTCTGTTCTCTCCTATATAGATAGATGAATTTGGAACTCTAAATCCAACATGGTTTGTAGTAGCTCTTTGAAACTTGACAAAATAAAGGAGTTCTCAGTTTTGTCTCTATGGTTTATTTCTTCTTCAAGTAGCCCTAGGCACAGACTGTGGAAAGCACTTTCATTGAGATGGGTTGCCAAGCTTCTAAGAAATAACGAGTTTCCAAAATACCAGCAAATATTTTTTCACCCAATCTTGATGATACTTGGTGGTAATGATCAGTACACAAATCCTACTTGGCTCACCAAATTTTGTTCTTCTAGGTTGAAGCGTTCGTCTACAATAGCAGTTTTTATATTTAGGTTTCCCTCTGTTCTCTATTATAGAGATAGATAAATTTGGAACTCTAAATAAATCATGGTTTATAGTAGCTCTTTGAAACCTGACAAAATAAAGGAGTTCTCAGTTTTGTCTCTATGGTTTGTTTCCTCTTCAAGTAGCCCTAGGCACAGACTCTGGAAAAAGCTCTTTCATTGAGGGGGGTTGCCAAGCTTCTAAGAAATAACGAGTTTCCGAAATACCAGCAAATTTTTTTTCACCCAATCTTGATGATCCATGGTGGTAATGATCAGTCCACAAATCCCAATTGGCTCACCAAATTTTGTTCTTCTAGGTTGAAGCGTTCGTCTACAGTAGCAGTTTTTATATTTAGGTTTCACTCTGTTCTCTCATATATAGATATATGAATTTGGAACTCTAAATCCAACATGGTTTGTATTAGCTCTTTGAAACTTGACAAAATAAAGGAGTTCTCAGTTTTGTCTCTATGGTTTGTTTCCTCTTCAAGTAGCCCTAGTCACAGACGGCGGAAAAGCACTTTCATTGAGAGGGGTTGCCAAGCTTCTAAGAAATAACGAGTTTCCGAAATACCAGCAAATATTTTTTCACCCAATCTTGATG
Organism: Callospermophilus lateralis; assembly: GCF_048772815.1. NCBI lineage: Eukaryota > Metazoa > Chordata > Mammalia > Rodentia > Sciuridae > Callospermophilus > Callospermophilus lateralis. The sequence goes on along the minus strand of NW_027515351.1, from coordinate 78,328 downwards.
ATACTTGGTGGTAATGATCAGTACACAAATCCCACTTGGCTCACCAAATTTTGTTCTTCTAGGTTGAAGCGTTCGTCTACAGTAGCAGTTTTTATATTTAGGTTTCCCTCTGTTCTCTCCTGAATAGATAGATGAATTTGGAACTCTAATTCCAACATGGTTTGTAGTAGGTGTTTGAAACTTGACAAAATAATGGAGTTCTCAGTTTTGTCTCTATGGTTTGTTTCCTCTTCAACTAGCCCTAGGCACAGACTGTGGAAAAGCACTTTCATTGAGAGGGGTTGCCAAACTTCTAAGAAATAACGAGTTTCCGAAATACCAGCAAATATTTTTTCAGCCAATCTTGATGATACTTGTTGCTGATGATCAGTACACAAATCCCACTTGGCTCACCAAATTTTGTTCTGCTAAGTAGAAGCGTTCGTCTACAGTAGCAGTTTTTATATTTAGGTTTCCATCTGTTCTCTCCTATATAGATAGATGAAGTTGGAATTCTAAATCCAACATGGTTTGTAGTAGCTCTTTGAAACTTGATAAAATAAAAAGTTCTAGTTTTGTCCCTATGGTTTGTTTCCTCTTCAACTAGCCCTAGGCACAGACTGTGGAAAAGCACTTTCATTGAGAGGGGTTGCCAAGCTTCTAAGAAATAACGAGTTTCCGAAATACCAGCAAATATTTTTTCACCCAATTCTTGATGATTCTTGGTGGTAATGATCAGTACACAAATCCCACTTTGCTCACCAAATTTTGTTCTTCTAGGTTGAAGTGTTCGTATACAATAGCAGTTTTTATATTTAGGTTTCCCTCTGTTCTCTCCTATATAGATTGATGAATTCTGAACTCTAAATCCAACATGGTTTATAGTAGCTCTCTGAAACTTGACAAAATAAAGGAGTTCTCAGTTTTGTCTCTATGGTTTGTTTCCTCTTCAAGTAGCACTAGGCACAGACTGTGGAAAGCACTTTCATTGAGATGGGTTGCCAAGCTTCTAAGAAATAACGAGTTTCCAAAATACCAGCAAATATTTTTTCACCCAATCTTGATGACACTTGGTGGTAATGATCAGTACACAAATCCCACTTGGCTCACCAAATTTTGTTCTCCTAGTTGAAGAGTTCATCAAAGTAGCAGTTTTTATATTTAGGTTTCCCTCTGTACTCTCCTGTATAGATAGATGAATTTGGAACACTAAATCCAACATGGTTTGTAGTAGCTCTTTGAAACTTGACAAAATAAAGGAGTTCTCAGTTTTGTCTCTATGGATTGTTTCCTCTTCAAGTAGCCCTAGGCACCGACTGTGGAAAAGCACTTTCATTGAGAGGGGTTGCCAAGCTTCTAAGAAATAACGAGTTTCCGAAATACCAGCAAATATTTTTTCAACCAATATTCATGATACTTGTTGCTAATAATCAGTACACAAATCCCACTTGGCTCACCAAAATTTGTTCTTCTAGGTTGAAGCGTTCATCTACAGTAGCAGTTTTTATATCTAGGTTTCCCTCTGTTCTCTCCTATATAGATAGATGAATTTGGAACTCTAAATCTAACATGGTTTGTAGTAGCTCTTTGAAACTTGACAAAATAAAGGTTTTCTCAGATTTGTCTCTATGGTTGGTTTCCTCTTCAAGTAGCCCTAGGCACAGACTGTGGAAAAGCACTTTCATTGAGAGGGGTTGCCAAGCTTCTAAGAAATAACGAGTTTCCGAAATACCAGCAATTTTTTTTTCACCCAATCTTGATGATACCTGTTGCTAATGATCAGTACACAAATCCCACTTGGCTCACTAAATTTTGTTCTTCTAGGTTGAAGCGTTCGTCTACAGTAGCAGTTTTTATATCTAGCTTTCCCTCTGTTCTCTCCTATATAGATAGATGAATTGGGAAATCTAAATCCAACATGGTTTGTAGTAGCTCTTTGAAAATTGACCAAGTAAAGGAGTTCTCAGTTTTGTCTCTATGGTTTGTTTCCTCTTCAAGTAGCCCTTGGCACAAACTGTGGAAAAGCACATTCATAGAGAGGGGTTGCCAAGCTTCTAAGAAATTACGAGTTTCCGAAGTACCAGCAAATACTTTTTCACCCAATCTTGATGATACTTGGTGGTAATGATCAGTACACAAATCCCACTTTGCTCAAAAAATTTTGTTCTTCTAGGTTAAAGCATTCGTCTACAGTAGCAGTTTTTATATTTAGGTTTCCCACTGTTCTCTCCTATTTAGATAGATGAATGTGGAACTCTAAATCCAACATGGTTTTTAGTAGCTCTTTGAAACTTGACAAAATATAGGAGTTCTCAGTTTTGTCTCTATGATTTGTTTCCTCTTCATGTAGCCCTAGGCACAGACTGTGGAAAAGCACTTTCATTGAGAGGGGTTGCCAAGCTTCTAAGAAATAACGAGTTTCTGAAATACCAGCAAATATTTTTTCAGCCAATCTTGATGATACTTGTGGCTGATGATCAGTACACAAATCCCACTTGGCTCACCAAATTTTGTTCTTCTAGGTTGAAGCGTTCGTCTACAGTAGCAGTTTTTAAATTTAGGTTGCCCTCTGTTCTCTCCTGTATAGATAGATTAATTAGGAACTCTAAATACAACATGATTTGTACTAGCTCTTTGAAACATGACAAAATAAAGGAGTTCTCAGTTTTGTCTCTATGGATTGTTTCCTCTTCAAGTAGCCCTAGGCACACACTGTGAAAAAGCACTTTCATTGAGAGGGGTTGCCAAGCTTCTAAGAAATAACGTGTTTCCGAAATACAAGCAAATATTTTTCACCCAATCTTGATGATACTTGTTGCTAATGATCAGTACACAAATCCCACTTGGCTCACCAAATTTTTTTTTCTAGGTTGAAGCGTTCGTCTACAGTAGTAGTTTTTATATTTAGGTTTCACTCTGTTCTCTCCTATATAGATAGATGAATTTGGAACTCTAAATCCAACATGGTTTGTAGTAGCTCTTTTAAACTTGACAAAATAAAGGTTTTCTCAGATTTGTCTCTATGGTTTGTTTCCTCTTCAAGTAGCCCTAGGCACAGACTGTGGAAAGCACTTTCATTGAGATGGGTTGCCAAGCTTCTAAGAAATAACGAATTTCCAAAATACCAGCAAATATTTTTTCACCCAATTTTGATGATACTTGGTGGTAATGATCAGTACACAAATCCCACTTGGCTCACCAAATTTTGTTCTTCTAGGTTGAAGCGTTCGTATACAATAGCAGTTTTTATATTTAGGTTTCCCTCTGTTCTCTCCTATAGAGATAGATGAATTTGGAACTCTAAATAAAACATGGTTTATAGTAGCTCTTTGAACCTTGACAAAATAAAGGAGTTCTCAGTTTTGTCTCTATGATTTGTTTCCTCTTCAAGTAGCCCTAGGCACAGACTGTGGAAAAGCACTTTCATTGATAGGGGTTGCCAAGCTTCTAAGAAATAACGAGTTTCCGAAATACCAGCAAATTTTTTTTCACCCAATCTTGATGATACTTGGTGGTAATGATCAGTACACAAATCCCAATTGGCTCACCAAGTTTTGTTCTTCTAGGTTGAAGCGTTCGTCTACAGTAGCAGTTTTTATATTTAGGTTTCACTCTGTTTTCTCATATATAGATAGATGAATTTGGAACTCTAAATCCAACATGGTTTATAGTAGCTCTTTGAAACTTGACAAAATAAAGGAGTTCTCAGTTTTGTCTCTATGCTTTGTTTCCTCTTCAAGTAGGACTAGGCACAGACTGTGGAAAGCACTTTCAGTGAGATGGGTTGCCAAGCTTCTAAGAAATAATGAGTTTCCAAAATACCAGGAAATATTTTTTCACCCTATCTTGATGATACTTGGTGGTAATGATCAGTACACAAATCCCACTTGGCTCACAAAATTTTGTTCTTCTAGGTTGAAGCGTTCGTCCACAATAGCAGTTTTTATACTTACGTTTCCCTCTGTTCTCTCCTATATAGATTGATGAATTTGGAACTCTAAATCCAACATGGATTGTAGTAGCTCTTTGAAACTTGTCAAAATAAAGGAGTTCTCAGTTTTGTCTCTATGGTTAGTTTCCTCTTCAAGTAGCCCAGGGACAGACTGTGGAAAAGCACTTTCATTGAGAGGGGTTGACAAGCTTCTAAGAAATAACGAGTTTCTGATATACCTGCAAAAATTTTTTCACCCAATCTTGATGATACTTGGTGGCAATGATCAGTACACAAATCCCACTTGGCTCACCAAATTTTGTTCTTCTATGTTGAAGCGTTCGTCTACAGTAGCAGTTTTTACATTTAGGTTGCCCTCTGTTCTCTCCTGTATAGATAGATTAATTAGGAACTCTAAATACAACATGGTTTGTAGTAGCTCTTTGAAACATGACAAAATAAAGGAGTTCTCAGTTTTTTCTCTACGGATTGTTTCCTCTTCAAGAGCCCTAGGCACACACTGTGGAAATGCACTTTCATTGAGAGGGGTTGCCAAGCTTCTAAGAAATAACGAGTTTCCGAATTACCAGCAAATATTTTTTTAACCAATCTTGATGATACTTGTGGCTAATGATCACTACATAAATCCCACTTGGCTCACCAAATTTTGTTTTTCTTGGTTGAAGCGTTCGTCTACAATAGTAGTTTTTATATTTAGGTTTCACTCTGTTCTCTCCTATATACATAGATGAATTTGGAACTCAAAATCCAACATGGTTTGTAGTAGCTCTTTGAAACTTGACAAAATAACGGTTTTCTCAGTTTTGTCTCTATGGTTTGTTTCCTCTTCAAGAAGCCCTAGGCACACACTGTGGAAAAGCACTTTTATTGAGAGGGGTTGACATGCTTCTAAAAATAAAGAGTTTCCGAAATACCAGCAAATATTTTTTCACCCAATCTTGATGATACTTGGTGGTAATGATCAGTACACAAATCCCCTTGGCTCACCAAATTTTGTTCTTCTAGTTTTAAGCATTCGTCTACAGTAGCAGTTTTTATATTTAGGTTTTCCTCTGTTCTCTCCTATATAGATAGATGAATTTGGAACTCTAAATCCAACATGGTTTGTAGTAGCTCTTTGAAACTTGACAAAATAAAGGAGTTCTCAGTTTTGTCTCTATGGTTTATTTCTTCTTCAAGTAGCCCTAGGCACAGACTGTGGAAAGCACTATCATTGAGATGGGTTGCCAAGCTTCTAAGAAATAACGAGTTTCCAAAATACCAGCAAATATTTTTTCACCCAATCTTGATGATACTTGGTGGTAATGATCAGTACACAAATCCTACTTGGCTCACCAAATTTTGTTCTTCTAGGTTGAAGCGTTCGTCTACAATAGCAGTTTTTATATTTAGGTTTCCCTCTGTTCTCTATTATAGAGATAGATAAATTTGGAACTCTAAATAAAACATGGTTTATAGTAGCTCTTTGAAACTTGACAAAATAAAGGAGTTCTCAGTTTTGTCTCTATGGTTTGTTTCCTCTTCAAGTAGCCCTAGGCACAGACTCTGGAAAAGCTCTTTCATTGAGGGGGGTTGCCAAGCTTCTAAGAAATAACGAGTTTCCGAAATACCAGCAAATTTTTTTTCACCCAATCTTGATGATACTTGGTGGTAATGATCAGTCCACAAATCCCAATTGGCTCACCAAATTTTGTTCTTCTAGGTTGAAGCGTTCGTCTACAGTAGCAGTTTTTATATTTAGGTTTCACTCTGTTCTCTCATATATAGATATATGAATTTGGAACTCTAAATCCAACATGGTTTGTAGTAGCTCTTTGAAACTTGACAAAATAAAGGAGTTCTCAGTTTTGTCTCTATGGTTTGTTTCCTCTTCAAGTAGCCCTAGTCACAGACTGCGGAAAAGCACTTTCATTGAGAGGGGTTGCCAAGCTTCTAAGAAATAACTAGTTTCCGAAATACCAGCAAATATTTTTTCACCCAATCTTGATGATACTTGGTGGTAATGATCAGTACACAAATCCCACTTGGCTCACCAAATTTTGTTCTTCTAGGTTGAAGCGTTCGTCTACAGTAGCAGTTTTTATATTTAGGTTTCCCTCTGTTCTCTCCTGAATAGATAGATGAATTTGGAACTCTAAATCCAACATGGTTTGTAGTAGGTGTTTGAAACTTGACAAAATAAAGGAGTTCTCAGTTTTGTCTCTATGGTTTGTTTCCTCTTCAACTAGCCCTAGGCACAGACTGTGGAAAAGCACTTTCATTGAGAGGGGTTGCCAAGCTTCTAAGAAATAACGAGTTTCCGAAATACCAGCAAATATTTTTTCAGCCAATCTTGATGATACTTGTTGCTGATGATCAGTACACAAATCCCACTTGGCTCACCAAATTTTGTTCTGCTAAGTAGAAGCGTTCGTCTACAGTAGCAGTTTTTATATTTAGGTTTCCATCTGTTCTCTCCTATATAGATAGATGAAGTTGGAATTCTAAATCCAACATGGTTTGTAGTAGCTCTTTGAAACTTGATAAAATAAAAAAGTTCTCAGTTTTGTCCCTATGGTTTGTTTCCTCTTCAAGTAGCCCTAGGCACAGACTGTGGAAAAGCACTTTCATTGAGAGGGGTTACCAAGCTTCTAAGAAATAACGAGTTTCAGAAATACCAGCAAATATTTTTTCACCCAATCTTGATGATTCTTGTTGGTAATGATCAGTACACAAATCCCACTTTGCTCACCAAATTTTGTTCTTCTAGGTTGAAGTGTTCGTATACAATAGCAGTTTTTATATTTAGGTTTCCCTCTGTTCTCTCCTATATAGATTGATGAATTCTGAACTCTAAATCCAACATGGTTTATAGTAGCTCTTTGAAACTTGACAAAATAAAGGAGTTCTCAGTTTTGTCTCTATGGTTTGTTTCCTCTTCAAGTAGCACTAGGCACAGACTGTGGAAAGCACTTTCATTGAGATGGGTTGCCAAGCTTCTAAGAAATAACGAGTTTCCAAAATACCAGCAAATATTTTTTCACCCAATCTTGATGACACTTGGTGGTAATGATCAGTACACAAATCCCACTTGGCTCACCAAATTTTGTTCTCCTAGGTTGAAGAGTTCATCAAAGTAGCAGTTTTTATATTTAGGTTTCCCTCTGTACTCTCCTGTATAGATAGATGAATTTGGAACACTAAATGCAACATGGTTTGTAGTAGCTCTTTGAAACTTGACAAAATAAAGGAGTTCTCAGTTTTGTCTCTATGGATTGTTTCCTCTTCAAGTAGCCCTAGGCACCGACTGTGGAAAAGCACTTTCATTGAGAGGGGTTGCCAAGCTTCTAAGAAATAACGAGTTTCCGAAATACCAGCAAATATTTTTTCAACCAATATTCATGATACTTGTTGCTAATAATCAGTACACAAATCCCACTTGGCTCACCAAAATTTGTTCTTCTAGGTTGAAGCGTTCGTCTACAGTAGCAGTTTTTATATCTAGGTTTCCCTCTGTTCTCTCCTATATAGATAGATGAATTTGGAACTCTAAATCCAACATGGTTTGTAGTAGCTCTTTGAAACTTGACAAAATAAAGGTTTTCTCAGATTTGTCTCTATGGTTGGTTTCCTCTTCAAGTAGCCCTAGGCACAGACTGTGGAAAAGCACTTTCATTGAGAGGGGTTGCCAAGCTTCTAAGAAATAACGAGTTTCCGAAATACCAGCAATTTTTTTTTCACCCAATCTTGATGATACCTGTTGCTAATGATCAGTACACAAATCCCACTTGGCTCACCAAATTTTGTTCTTCTAGGTTGAAGCGTTCGTCTACAGTAGCAGTTTTTATATCTAGCTTTCCCTCTGTTCTCTCCTATATAGATAGATGAATTTGGAACTCTAAATCCAACATGGTTTGTAGTAGCTCTTTGAAACTTGACAAAGTAAAGGAGTTCTCAGTTTTGTCTCTATGGTTTGTTTCCTCTTCAAGTAGCCCTTGGCACAAACTGTGGAAAAGCACATTCATAGAGAGGGGTTGCCAAGCTTCTAAGAAATTACGAGTTTCCGAAGTACCAGCAAATACTTTTTCACCCAATCTTGATGATACTTGGTGGTAATGATCAGTACACAAATCCCACTTTGCTCACCAAATTTTGTTCTTCTAGGTTAAAGCATTCGTATACAGTAGCAGTTTTTATATTTAGGTTTCCCACTGTTCTCTCCTATATAGATAGATGAATTTGGAACTCTAAATCCAACATGGTTTGTAGTAGCTCTTTGAAACTTGACAAAATATAGGAGTTCTCAGTTTTGTCTCTATGATTTGTTTCCTCTTCATGTAGCCCTAGGCACAGACTGTGAAAAGCACTTTCATTGAGAGGGGTTGCCAAGCTTCTAAGAAATAACGAGTTTCTGAAATACCAGCAAATATTTTTTCAGCCAATCTTGATGATACTTGTGGCTGATGATCAGTACACAAATCCCACTTGGCTCACCAAATTTTGTTCTTCTAGGTTGAAGCGTTCGTCTACAGTAGCAGTTTTTATATTTAGGTTGCCCTCTGTTCTCTCCTGTATAGATAGATTAATTAGGAACTCTAAATACAACATGATTTGTACTAGCTCTTTGAAACATGACAAAATAAAGGAGTTCTCAGTTTTGTCTCTATGGATTGTTTCCTCTTCAAGTAGCCCTAGGCACAGACTGTGGAAAGCACTTTCATTGAGATGGGTTGCCAAGCTTCTAAGAAATAACGAATTTCCAAAATACCAGCAAATATTTTTTCACCCAATTTTGATGATACTTGGTGGTAATGATCAGTACACAAATCCCACTTGGCTCACCAAATTTTGTTCTTCTAGGTTGAAGCGTTCGTCTACAGTAGCAGTTTTTATATTTAGGTTTCTCTCTGTTCTCTCCTATATAGATAGATGAATTTGGAACTCTAAATCCAACATGGTTTGTAGTAGCTCTTTGAAACTTGACAAAATAAAGGTTTTCTCAGATTTGTCTCTATGGTTTGTTTCCTCTTCAAGTAGCCCTAGGCACAGACTGTGGAAAAGCACTTTCATTGAGAGGGGTTGCCAAGCTTCTAAGAAATAACGAGTTTCAGAAATACCAGCAAATATTTTTTCACCCAATCTTGATGATACTTGTTGCTAATGATCAGTACACAAATCCCACTTGGCTCACCAAATTTTGTTCTTCTAGGTTGAAGCGTTCTTCTACAGTAGCAGTTTTTATATTTAGGTTTCCCTCTGTTCTCTCCTATATAGATGTATGAATTTAGAACTCTAAATCCAACATGGTTTGTAGTAGCTCTTTGAAACTTGACAAAAAAAAGGAGTTCTCCGTTTTGTCTCTATGGATTGTTTCCTCTTCAATTAGCCCTAGACACACACTGTGGAAAAGCACTTTCATTGAGAGGGGTTGCCAAGCTTCTACGAAATAACGAGTTTCCGAAATACCAGCAAATATTTATTCACCCAATCTTGATGATACTTGTTGCTAATGATCAGTACACAAATCCACTTGGCTCACCAAATTTTGTTCTTCTAGGTTGAAGCGTTCGTCTACAGTAGCAGTTTTGATATTTAGGTTTCCCTCTGTTTTCTCCTATATAGATAGATGAATTTGGAACTCTAAATCAAACATGGTTTGTAGTAGCTCTTTGAAACTTGACAAAATAAAGGAGTTCTCAGTTTTGTCTCTATGGTTTGTTTCCTCTTCAAGAGGCCTAGGCACAGACTGTGGCAGCATTTTCATTGAGATGGGTTGCCAAGCTTCTAAGAAATAAGGAGTTTAGAAAATACCAGCAAATATTTCTTCACCCAATCTTGATGATACTTGGTGGAAATGATCAGTACACAAATCCCACTTGGCTCACCAAATTTTGTTCTTCTAGGTTGAAGTGTTCGTCTACAGCAGCAGTTTTTATATTTAGCTTTCCCTCTGTTCTTTCCTACATAGATAGATTAATTTGGAATCTAAATCCAACATGGATTGTAGTAGCTCTATGAAACTTGACAAAATAAAGGGGTTCTCAGTTTTTTCTTTATTGTTTGTTTCCTCTTCAAGTAGCCCTAGGCACACACTGTGGAAAATCACTTTCATTGAGAGGGGTTGCCAAGCTTCTAAGAAATAACTAGTTTCCGAAATACCAGCAAATATTTTTTCACCCAATCTTGATGATACTTGATGGTAATGATCAGTACACAAATCCCACATTTCTCACCAAATTTTGTTCTTCTAGGTTGAAGCGTTCGTCTACAGTAGCAGTTTTTATATTTAGGTTTCCCTCTGTTCTCTCCTATATAGATAGATGAATTTGGAACTCTAAATCCAACATGGTTTGTAGTAGCTCTTTGAAACTTGACAAAATAAAGGAGTTCTCAGTTTTGTCTCTATGGTTTGTTTCCTCTTCAAGTCGCCCTAGGCACAGACTGTGGAAAGCACTTTCATTGAGATGGGTTGCCAAGATTCTAAGAAATAACGAGTTTCCGAAATACCAGGAAATATTTTTTCACCCATCTTGAAGATACTTGGTGGTAATGATGAGTACACACATCCTACTTGGCTCACCAAATTTTGTTCTTCTAGGTTGAAGCGTTCGTCTAGAGTAGCAGTTTTTATATTTAGGTTTCCCTCTGTTCTCTCCTATTTAGATAGATGAATTTGGAACTCTAAATCCAACATGGTTTTTAGTAGGTCTTTGAAACTTGACAAAATAAAGGAGTTCTCAGTTTTGTCTCTATGGATTGTTTCCTCTTCAAGTAGCCCTAGGCACACACTGTGGAAAAGCACTTTCATTGAGAGGGGTTGCCAGGCTTCTAAGAAATAACAAGTTTCCGAAATAGCAGCAAATATTTTTTCACCCAATCTTGATGATACTTGTTGCTAATGATCAGTACAAAATTCCCACTTGGCTCACCAAATTTTGTTCTTCTAGGTTGAAGCGTTCGTCTACAGTAGCAGTTTTTATATTTAGGTTTCCCTCTGTTCTCTCCTATTTAGATAGATGAATTTGGAACTCTAAATCCAACATGGTATTTAGTAGCTCTTTGGAACTTGACAAAATAAAGGAGTTCTCAGTTTTGTCTCTATGGTTTGTTTCCTCTTCAAGTAGCCCTAGGCACAGACTGCGGAAAAGCACTTTCATTGAGAGGGGTTGCCAAGCTTCTAAGAAATAACGAGTTTCCAAAATACCAGCAAATATTTTTTCACCCAATCTTGATGATACTTGTTGCTAATGATCAGTACACAAATCCCACTTGGCTCACCAAATTTTGTTCTTCTAGGTTGAAGCGTTCGTCTACAGTAGCAGTTTTGATATTTAGGTTTCCCTCTGTTCTCTCCTATATAGATAGATGAATTTGGAACTCTAAATCCAATATGGTTTGTAGTAGCTCTTTGAAACTTGACAAAATAAAGGAGTTCTCAGTTTTGTCTCTATGGATTGTTTCCTCTTCAAGTAGCCATAGGCACACACTGTGGAAAAGCACTTTCATTGAGAGGGGTTGCCAAGCTTCTAAGAAATAACGAGTTTCAGAAATACCAGCAAATATTTTTTCACCCAATCTTGATGATACTTGTTGCTAATGATCAGTACACAAATCCCACTTGGCTCACCAAATTTTGTTCTTCTAGGTTGAAGCGTTCGTCTACAGTAGCAGTTTTTATATTTAGGTTTCCCTCTGTTCTCTCCTATATAGATAGATGAATTTGGAAATCTAAATCCAACATGGATTGTAGTAGCTGTATGAAACTTGACAAAATCAAGGAGTTCTCAGTTTTTTCTCTATTGTTTGTTTCCTCTTCAAGTAGCCCTAGGCACACACTGTGGAAAAGCACTTTCATTGAGAGGTGTATCCAAGCTTCTAAGAAATTACAAATTTCCGAAATACCAGCAAATATTTTTTCACCCAATCTTGATGATACTTGGTGGTAATGATCAGTACACAAATCCCAATTGGCTCACCAATTTTGTTCTTCTAGGTTGAAGCGTTCGTCTACAGTAGCTGTTTTTATATTTAGGTTGCCCTCTGTTCTCTCCTATTTAGATAGATGAATTTGGAACTCTAATCCAACATGGTTTTCAGTAGCTCTTTGAAACTTGACAAAATAAAGGAGTTCTCAGTTTTGTCTCTACGGTTTGTTTCCTCTTCAAGTAGCCCTAGTCACAGACTGTGGAAAACACTTTCATTGAGAGGGGTTGCCAAGCTTCTAAGAAATAACGAGTTTCCGAAATACCAGCAAATATTTTTTCACCCAATCTTGATGATACCTGGTGGTAATGATCAGTACACAAATCCCACTTGGCTCACCAAATTTTGTTCTTCTAGGTTGAAGCGTTCGTCTACAATAGCAGTTTTTATATTTACGTTTCCCTCTGTTCTCTCCTATATAGATTGATGAATTTGGAACTCTAAATCCAACATGGTTTATAGTAGCTCTTTGAAACTTGACAAAAATAAAGGAGTTCTCAGTTTTGTCTCTATGGTTAGTTTCCTCTTCAAGTAGCCCTAGTCACAGACTGTGGAAAAGCACTTTCATTAAGAGGGGTTGCCAAGCTTCTAAGAAATAACGAGTTTCCGATATACCTGCAAATATTTTTTCACCCAATCTTGATGATACTTGGTGGCAATGATCAGTACACAAATCCCACTTGGCTCACCAAATTTTGTTCTTCTAGGTTGAAGCGTTCGTCTACAGTAGCAGTTTTTATATTTAGGTTTCCCTCTGTTCTCTGTTGTATAGATAGATGAATTTGGAACTCTAAATCCAACATGGTTTGTAGTAGCTCGTTGAGACTTGACAAAATAAAGGAGTTCCCTGTTTTGTCTCTATGGTTTGTTTCCTCTTCAAGTAGCCCTAGTCACATACTGTGGAAAAGCACTTTCATTGAGAGGGGTTGCGAAACTTCTAAGAAATTACGAGTTTCCGAAATACCAGCAAATATTTTTTCACCAAATCTTGATGATACTTGGTGGTAATGATCAGTACACAAATCCCACGTGGCTCACCAAATTTTGTTCTTCTAGGTTGAAGCGTTCGTCTACAGTAGCAGTTTTTATATTTAGGTTTCCCTCTGTTCTCTCCTATATAGATAGATGAATTTGGAACTTTAAATCCAACATGGTTTGTAGTAGCTCTTTGAAACTTGACAAAATAAAGGAGTTCTCAGTTTTGTCTCTATGGTTTGTTTCCTCTTCAAGTAGCCCTAGGCACAGACTGTGGAAAGCACTTTCATTGAGATGGGTTGCCAAGCTTCTAATAAATAACGAGTTTCAGAAATACCAGCAAATATTTTTTCACCCAACTTGAAGATACTTGGTGGTAATGATGAGTACACACATCCTACTTGGCTCACCAAATTTTGTTCTTCTAGGTTGAGGCGTTCGTCTAGAGTAGCAGTTTTTATATTTAGGTTTCCCTCTGTTCTCTCCTATTTAGATAGATGAATTTGGAACTCTAAATCCAACATGGTTTTCAGTAGGTCTTTGAAACTTGACAAAATAAAGGAGTTCTCAGTTTTGTCTTTATGGTTTGTGTCCTCTTCAAGTAGCCCTAGGCACACACTGTGGAAAAGCACTTTCATTGAGAGGGGTTGCCAGGCTTCTAAGAAATAACAAGTTTCCGAAATACCAGCAAATATTTTTTCACCCAATCTTGATGATACTTGTTGCTAATGATCAGTACAAAATTCCCACTTGGCTCACCAAATTTTCTTCTTCTAGGTTGAAGCGTTCGTCTACAGTAGCAGTTTTTATATTTAGGTTTCCCTCTGTTCTCTCCTATTTAGATAGATGAATTTGGAACGCTAAATACAACATGATTTTTAGTAGCTCTTTGAAACTTAACAAAATAAAGGAGTTCTCAATTTTGTCTCTATGGTTTGTTTCCTCTTCAAGTAGCCCTAGGCACAGACTGTGGAAAAGTACTTTCATTGAGAGGGGTTGCCAAAATTCTAAGAAATTACGAGTTTCCGAAATACAAGCAAATATTTTTTCACCCCATCTTGATGATACTTGTTGCTAATGATCAGTACACAAATCCCACTTGGCTCACCAAATTTTGTTCTTCTAGGTTGAAGCGTTCGTCTACAGTAGCAGTTTTTATATTTAGGTTTCCCTCTGTTCTCTCCTATATAGATAGATGAATTTGGAAATCTAAATCCAACATGGATTGTAGTAGCTCTATGAAACTTGACAAAATAAAGGAGTTCTCAGTTTTTTCTCTATTGTTTGTTTCCTCTTCAAGTAGCCCTAGGCACACACTGTGGAAAAGCACTTTCATTGAGAGGTGTATCCAAGCTTCTAAGAAATTACAAATTTCCGAAATACCAGCAAATATTTTTTCACCCAATCTTGATGATACTTGGTGGTAATGATCAGTACACAAATCCCAATTGGCTCACCAATTTTGTTCTTCTAGGTTGAAGCGTTCATCTACAGTAGCTGTTTTTATATTTAGGTTGCCCTCTGTTCTCTCCTATTTAGATAGATGAATTTGGAACTCTAAATCCAACATGGTTTTCAGTAGCTCTTTGAAACTTGACAAAATAAAGGAGTTCTCAGTTTTGTCTCTACGGTTTGTTTCCTCTTCAAGTAGCCCTAGTCACAGACTGTGGAAAACACTTTCATTGAGAGGGGTTGCCAAGCTTCTAAGAAATAACGAGTTTCCGAAATACCAGCAAATATTTTTTCAACCAATCTTGATGATACCTGGTGGTAATGATCAGTACACAAATCCCACTTGGCTCACCAAATTTTGTTCTTCTAGGTTGAAGCGTTCGTCTACAATAGCAGTTTTTATATTTACGTTTCCCTCTGTTCTCTCCTATATAGATTGATGAATTTGGAACTCTAAATCCAACATGGTTTATAGTAGCTCTTTGAAACTTGACAAAATAAAGGAGTTCTCAGTTTTGTCTCTATGGTTAGTTTCCTCTTCAAGTAGCCCTAGTCACAGACTGTGGAAAAGCACTTTCATTAAGAGGGGTTGCCAAGCTTATAAGAAATAACGAGTTTCCGATATACCTGCAAATATTTTTTCACCCAATCTTGATGATACTTGGTGGCAATGATCAGTACACAAATCCCACTTGGCTCACCAAATTTTGTTCTTCTAGGTTGAAGCGTTCGTCTACAGTAGCAGTTTTTATATTTAGGTTTCCCTCTGTTCTCTGTTGTATAGATAGATGAATTTGGAACTCTAAATCCAACATGGTTTGTAGTAGCTCGTTGAGACTTGACAAAATAAAGGAGTTCCCTGTTTTGTCTCTATGGTTTGTTTCCTCTTCAAGTAGCCCTAGTCACATACTGTGGAAAAGCACTTTCATTGAGAGGGGTTGCGAAACTTCTAAGAAATTACGAGTTTCCGAAATACCAGCAAATATTTTTTCACCAAATCTTGATGATACTTGGTGGTAATGATCAGTACACAAATCCCACGTGGCTCACCAAATTTTGTTCTTCTAGGTTGAAGCGTTCGTCTACAGTAGCAGTTTTTATATTTAGGTTTCCCTCTGTTCTCTCCTATATAGATAGATGAATTTGGAACTCTAAATCCAACATGGTTTGTAGTAGCTCTTTGAAACTTGACAAAATAAAGGAGTTCTCAGTTTTGTCTCTATGGTTTGTTTCCTCTTCAAGTAGCCCTAGGCACAGACTGTGGAAAGCACTTTCATTGAGATGGGTTGCCAAGCTTCTAATAAATAACGAGTTTCCGAAATACCAGCAAATATTTTTTCACCCAACTTGAAGATACTTGGTGGTAATGATGAGTACACACATCCTACTTGGCTCACCAAATTTTGTTCTTCTAGGTTGAGGCGTTCGTCTAGAGTAGCAGTTTTTATATTTAGGTTTCCCTCTGTTCTCTCCTATTTAGATAGATGAATTTGGAACTCTAAATCCAACATGGTTTTCAGTAGGTCTTTGAAAGTTGACAAAATAAAGGAGTTCTCAGTTTTGTCTTTATGGTTTGTGTCCTCTTCAAGTAGCCCTAGGCACACACTGTGGAAAAGCACTTTCATTGAGAGGGGTTGCCAGGCTTCTAAGAAATAACAAGTTTCCGAAATACCAGCAAATATTTTTTCACCCAATCTTGATGATACTTGTTGCTAATGATCAGTACAAAATTCCCACTTGGCTCACCAAATTTTGTTCTTCTAGGTTGAAGCGTTCGTCTACAGTAGCAGTTTTTATATTTAGGTTTCCCTCTGTTCTCTCCTATTTAGATAGATGAATTTGGAACTCTAAAATCCAACATGATTTTTAGTAGCTCTTTGAAACTTAACAAAATAAAGGAGTTCTCAATTTTGTCTCTATGGTTTGTTTCCTCTTCAAGTAGCCCTAGGCACAGACTGTGGAAAAGTACTTTCATTGAGAGGGGTTGCCAAAATTCTAAGAAATTACGAGTTTCCGAAATACAAGCAAATATTTTTTCACCCATCTTGATGATACTTGTTGCTAATGATCAGTACACAAATCTCACTTGGCTCACCAAATTTTGTTCTTCTAGGTTGAAGCGTTCGTCTACAGTAGCAGTTTTTATATTTAGGTTTCTCTCTGTTCTCTCCTATATAGATAGATGAATTTGGAACTCTAAATCCAACATGATTTGTAGTAGCTCTTTGAAACTTGACAAAATAAAGGAGTTCTCAGTTTTGTCTCTATGGTTTGTTTCCTCTTCAAGTAGCCCTAGGCACAGACTGTGGAAAAGCACTTTCATTGAGAGGGGTATCCAAGCTTCTAAGAAATTACGAGTTTCCGAAATACCAGCAAATATTTTTTCACCCAATCTTGATGATACTTGTTGCTAATGATCAGTACACAAATCCCACTTGGCTCACAAAATTATGTTCTTCTAGGTTGAAGCGTTCGTCTACAGTAGCAGTTTTGATATATATTTTTCCCTCTGTTCTCTCCTATATAGATAGATGAATTTGGAACTCAAAATCCAATATGGTTTGTAGTAGCTCTTTGAAACTTGACAAAATAAAGGAGTTCTCAGTTTTGTCTCCAATGGATTGTTTCTTCTTCAAGTAGACATAGGCACACTGTGGAAAAGCACTTTCATTGAGAGGGGTTGCCAAGCTTCTAAGAAATAACGAGTTCAGAAAATACCAGCAAATAGTTTTTCACCCAATCTTGATGATACTTGGTGGTAATGATCAGTACACAATTCCCACTTGGCTCACCAAATTTTGTTCTTCTAGGTTGAAGCGTTCGTCTACAGTAGCAGTTTTGATATTTAGGTTTCCCTCTGTTCTCTCCTATATAGATAGATGAATTTGGAACTCTAAATCCAACATGGTTTGTAGTAGCTCTTTGAAACTTGACAAAATAAAGGAGTTCTCAGTTTTGTCTCTATGGATTGTTTCCTCTTCAAGTAGCCATAGGCACACACTGTGGAAAAGCACTTTCATTGAGAGGGGTTGCCAAGCTTCTAAGAAATAACGAGTTTCAGAAATACCAGCAAATATTTTTTCACCCAATCTTGATGATACTTGTTGCTAATGATGAGTACACAAATCCCACTTGGCTCACCAAATTTTGTTCTTCTAGGTTGAAGCGTTCTTCTACAGTAGCAGTTTTTATATTTAGGTTTCCCTCTGTTCTCTCCTATATAGATGTATGAATTTGGAACTCTAAATCCAACATGGTTTGTAGTAGCTCTTTGAAACTTGACAAAAAAAAGGAGTTCTCCGTTTTGTCTCTATGGATTGTTTCCTCTTCAATTAGCCCTAGACACACACTGTGGAAAAGCACTTTCATTGAGAGGGGTTGCCAAGCTTCTACGAAATAACGAGTTTCCGAAATACCAGCAAATATTTATTCACCCAATCTTGATGATACTTGTTGCTAATGATCAGTACACAAATCCCACTTGGCTCACCAAATTTTGTTCTTCTAGGTTGAAGCGTTCGTCTACAGTAGCAGTTTTGATATTTAGGTTTCCCTCTGTTTTCTCCTATATAGATAGATGAATTTGGAACTCTAAATCAAACATGGTTTGTAGTAGCTCTTTGAAACTTGACAAAATAAAGGAGTTCTCAGTTTTGTCTCTATGGTTTGTTTCCTCTTCAAGAGGCCTAGGCACAGACTGTGGCAGCATTTTCATTGAGATGGGTTGCCAAGCTTCTAAGAAATAAGGAGTTTAGAAAATACCAGCAAATATTTCTTCACCCAATCTTGATGATACTTGGTGGAAATGATCAGTACACAAATCCCACTTGGCTCACCAAATTTTGTTCTTCTAGGTTGAAGCGTTCGTCTACAGCAGCAGTTTTTATATTTAGGTTTCCCTCTGTTCTTTCCTACATAGATAGATTAATTTGGAAATCTAAATCCAACATGGATTGTAGTAGCTCTATGAAATTTGAAAAAATAAAGGGGTTCTCAGTTTTTTCTTTATTGTTTGTTTCCTCTTCAAGTAGCCCTAGGCACACACTGTGGAAAATCACTTTCATTGAGAGGGGTTGCCAAGCTTCTAAGAAATAACTAGTTTCCGAAATAGCAGCAAATATTTTTTCACCCAATCTTGATGATACTTGATGGTAATGATCAGTACACAAATCCCACTTTTCTCACCAAATTTTGTTCTTCTAGGTTGAAGCGTTCGTCTACAGTAGCAGTTTTTATATTTAGGTTTCCCTCTGTTCTCTCCTATATAGATAGATGAATTTGGAACTCTAAATCCAACATGGTTTGTAGTAGCTCTTTGAAACTTGACAAAATAAAGGAGTTCTCAGTTTTGTCTCTATGGTTTGTTTCCTCTTCAAGTCGCCCTAGGCACAGACTGTGGAAAGCACTTTCATTGAGATGGGTTGCCAAGCTTCTAAGAAATAACGAGGTTCCGAAATACCAGGAAATATTTTTTCACCCATCTTGAAGATACTTGGTGGTAATGATGAGTACACACATCCTACTTGGCTCACCAAATTTTGTTCTTCTAGGTTGAAGCGTTCGTCTAGAGTAGCAGTTTTTATATTTAGGTTTCCCTCTGTCCTCTCCTATTTAGATAGATGAATTTGGAACTCTAAATCCAACATGGTTTTTAGTAGGTCTTTGAAACTTGACAAAATAAAGGAGTTCTCAGTTTTTTCTCTATTGTTTGTTTCCTCTTCAAGTAGCCCTAGGCACACACTGTGGAAAAGCACTTTCATTGAGAGGTGTATCCAAGCTTCTAAGAAATTACAAATTTCCGAAATACCAGCAAATATTTTTTCACCCAATCTTGATGATACTTGGTGGTAATGATCGGTACACAAATCCCAATTGGCTCACCAATTTTGTTCTTCTAGGTTGAAGCGTTCGTCTACAGTAGCTGTTTTTATATTTAGGTTGCCCTCTGTTCTCTCCTATTTAGATAGATGAATTTGGAACTCTAAATCCAACATGGTTTTCAGTAGCTCTTTGAAACTTGACAAAATAAAGGAGTTCTCAGTTTTGTCTCTACGGTTTGTTTCCTCTTCAAGTAGCCCTAGTCACAGACTGTGGAAAACACTTTCATTGAGAGGGGTTGCCAAGCTTCTAAGAAATAACGAGTTTTCGAAATACCAGCAAATATTTTTTCACCCAATCTTGATGATACCTGGTGGTAATGATCAGTACACAAATCCCACTTGGCTCACCAAATTTTGTTCTTCTAGGTTGAAGCGTTCGTCTACAATAGCAGTTTTTATATTTACGTTTCCCTCTGTTCTCTCCTATATAGATTGATGAATTTGGAACTCTAAATCCAACATGGTTTATAGTAGCTCTTTGAAACTTGACAAAATAAAGGAGTTCTCAGTTTTGTCTCTATGGTTAGTTTCCTCTTCAAGTAGCCCTAGTCACAGACTGTGGAAAAGCACTTTCATTAAGAGGGGTTGCCAAGCTTCTAAGAAATAACGAGTTTCTGATATACCTGCAAATATTTTTTCACCCAATCTTGATGATACTTGGTGGCAATGATCAGTACACAAATCCCACTTGGCTCACCAAATTTTGTTCTTCTAGGTTGAAGCGTTCGTCTACAGTAGCAGTTTTTATATTTAGGTTTCCCTCTGTTCTCTGTTGTATAGATAGATGAATTTGGAACTCTATATCCAACATGGTTTGTAGTAGCTCGTTGAGACTTGACAAAATAAAGGAGTTCCCTGTTTTGTCTCTATGGTTTGTTTCCTCTTCAAGTAGCCCTAGTCACATACTGTGGAAAAGCACTTTCATTGAGAGGGGTTGCGAAACTTCTAAGAAATTACGAGTTTCCGAAATACCAGCAAATATTTTTTCACCAAATCTTGATGATACTTGGTGGTAATGATCAGTACACAAATCCCACGTGGCTCACCAAATTTTGTTCTTCTAGGTTGAAGCGTTCGTCTACAGTAGCAGTTTTTATATTTAGGTTTCCCTCTGTTCTCTCCTATATAGATAGATGAATTTGGAACTCTAAATCCAACATGGTTTGTAGTAGCTCTTTGAAACTTGACAAAATAAAGGAGTTCTCAGTTTTGTCTCTATGGTTTGTTTCCTCTTCAAGTAGCCCTAGGCACAGACTGTGGAAAGCACTTTCATTGAGATGGGTTGCCAAGCTTCTAATAAATAACGAGTTTCCGAAATACCAGCAAATATTTTTTCACCCAACTTGAAGATACTTGGTGGTAATGATGAGTACACACATCCTACTTGGCTCACCAAATTTTGTTCTTCTAGGTTGAGGCGTTCGTCTAGAGTAGCAGTTTTTATATTTAGGTTTCCCTCTGTTCTCTCCTATTTAGATAGATGAATTTGGAACTCTAAATCCAACATGGTTTTCAGTAGGTCTTTGAAACTTGACAAAATAAAGGAGTTCTCAGTTTTGTCTTTATGGTTTGTGTCCTCTTCAAGTAGCCCTAGGCACACACTGTGGAAAAGCACTTTCATTGAGAGGGGTTGCCAGGCTTCTAAGAAATAACAAGTTTCCGAAATACCAGCAAATATTTTTTCACCCAATCTTGATGATACTTGTTGCTAATGATCAGTACAAAATTCAAACTTGGCTCACCAAATTTTGTTCTTCTAGGTTGAAGCGTTCGTCTACAGTAGCAGTTTTTATATTTAGGTTTCCCTCTGTTCTCTCCTATTTAGATAGATGAATTTGGAACTCTAAATCCAACATGATTTTTAGTAGCTGTTTGAAACTTAACAAGATAAAGGAGTTCTCAATTTTGTCTCTATGGTTTGTTTCCTCTTCAAGTAGCCCTAGGCACAGACTGTGGAAAAGTACTTTCATTGAGAGGGGTTGCCAAAATTCTAAGAAATTACGAGTTTCCGAAATACAAGCAAATATTTTTTCACCCCATCTTGATGATACTTGTTGCTAATGATCAGTACACAAATCTCACTTGGCTCACCAAATTTTGTTCTTCTAGGTTGAAGCGTTCGTCTACAGTAGCATTTTTTATATTTAGGTTTCTCTCTGTTCTCTCCTATATAGATAGATGAATTTGGAACTCTAAATCCAACATGATTTGTAGTAGCTCTTTGAAACTTGACAAAATAAAGGAGTTCTCAGTTTTGTCTCTATGGTTTGTTTCCTCTTCAAGTAGCCATAGGCACAGAATGTGGAAAAGCACTTTCATTGAGAGGGGTATCCAAGCTTCTAAGAAATTACGAGTTTCCGAAATACCAGCAAATATTTTTTCACCCAATCTTGATGATACTTGTTGCTAATGATCAGTACACAAATCCCACTTGGCTCACCAAATTATGTTCTTCTAGGTTGAAGCGTTCGTCTACAGTAGCAGTTTTGATATTTAGGTTTCCTCTGTTCTCTCCTATATAGATAGATGAATTTGGAACTCAAAATCCAATATGGTTTGTAGTAGCTCTTTGAAACTTGACAAAATAAAGGAGTTCTCAGTTTTGTCTCTATGGATTGTTTCTTCTTCAAGTAGACGTAGGCACACTGTGGAAAAGCACTTTCATTGAGAGGGGTTGCCAAGCTTCTAAGAAATAACGAGTTCAGAAAATACCAGCAAATAGTTTTTCACCCAATCTTGATGATACTTGGTGGTAATGATCAGTACACAATTCCCACTTGGCTCACCAAATTTTGTTCTTCTAGGTTGAAGCGTTCGTCTACAGTAGCAGTTTTGATATTTAGGTTTCCCTCTGTTCTCTCCTATATAGATAGATGAATTTGGAACTCTAAATCCAACATGGTTTGTAGTAGCTCTTTGAAACTTGACAAAATAAAGGAATTCTCAGTTTTGTCTCTATGGATTGTTTCCTCTTCAAGTAGCCATAGGCACACACTGTGGAAAAGCACTTTCATTGAGAGGGGTTGCCAAGCTTCTAAGAAATAACGAGTTTCAGAAATACCAGCAAATATTTTTTCACCCAATCTTGATGATACTTGTTGCTAATGATGAGTACACAAATCCCACTTGGCTCACCAAATTTTGTTCTTCTAGGTTGAAGCGTTCTTCTACAGTAGCAGTTTTTATATTTAGGTTTCCCTCTGTTCTCTCCTATATAGATGTATGAATTTGGAACTCTAAATCCAACATGGTTTGTAGTAGCTCTTTGAAACTTGACAAAAAAAAGGAGTTCTCCGTTTTGTCTCTATGGATTGTTTCCTCTTCAATTAGCCCTAGACACACACTGTGGAAAAGCACTTTCATTGAGAGGGGTTGCCAAGCTTCTACGAAATAACGAGTTTCCGAAATACCAGCAAATATTTATTCACCCAATCTTGATGATACTTGTTGCTAATGATCAGTACACAAATCCCACTTGGCTCACCAAATTTTGTTCTTCTAGGTTGAAGCGTTCGTCTACAGTAGCAGTTTTGATATTTAGGTTTCCCTCTGTTTTCTCCTATATAGATAGATGAATTTGGAACTCTAAATCAAACATGGTTTGTAGTAGCTCTTTGAAACTTGACAAAATAAAGGAGTTCTCAGTTTTGTCTCTATGGTTTGTTTCCTCTTCAAGAGGCCTAGGCACAGACTGTGGCAGCATTTTCATTGAGATGGGTTGCCAAGCTTCTAAGAAATAAGGAGTTTAGAAAATACCAGCAAATATTTCTTCACCCAATCTTGATGATACTTGGTGGAAATGATCAGTACACAAATCCCACTTGGCTCACCAAATTTTGTTCTTCTAGGTTGAAGCGTTCGTCTACAGCAGCAGTTTTTATATTTAGGTTTCCCTCTGTTCTTTCCTACATAGATAGATTAATTTGGAAATCTAAATCCAACATGGATTGTAGTAGCTCTATGAAACTTGACAAAATAAAGGGGGTTCTCAGTTTTTTCTTTATTGTTTGTTTCCTCTTCAAGTAGCCCTAGGCACACACTGTGGAAAATCACTTTCATTGAGAGGGGTTGCCAAGCTTCTAAGAAATAACTAGTTTCCGAAATACCAGCAAATATTTTTTCACCCAATCTTGATGATACTTGATGGTAATGATCAGTACACAAATCCCACTTTTCTCACCAAATTTTGTTCTTCTAGGTTGAAGCGTTCGTCTACAGTAGCAGTTTTTATATTTAGGTTTCCCTCTGTTCTCTCCTATATAGATAGATGAATTTGGAACTCTAAATCCAACATGGTTTGTAGTAGCTCTTTGAAACTTGACAAAATAAAGGAGTTCTCAGTTTTGTCTCTATGGTTTGTTTCCTCTTCAAGTCGCCCTAGGCACAGACTGTGGAAAGCACTTTCATTGAGATGGGTTGCCAAGCTTCTAAGAAATAACGAGTTTCCGAAATACCAGGAAATATTTTTTCACCCATCTTGAAGATACTTGGTGGTAATGATGAGTACACACATCCTACTTGGCTCACCAAATTTTGTTCTTCTAGGTTGAAGCGTTCGTCTAGAGTAGCAGTTTTTATATTTAGGTTTCCCTCTGTCCTCTCCTATTTAGATAGATGAATTTGGAACTCTAAATCCAACATGGTTTTTAGTAGGTCTTTGAAACTTGACAAAATAAAGGAGTTCTCAGTTATGTCTTTATGGTTTGTGTCCTCTTCAAGTAGCCCTAGGCACACACTGTGGAAAAGCAGTTTCATTGAGAGGAGTTGCCAGGCTTCTAAGAAATAACAAGTTTCCGAAATAGCAGCAAATATTTTTTCACCCAATCTTGATGATACTTGTTGCTAATGATCAGTACAAAATTCCCATTGGCTCACCAAATTTTGTTCTTCTAGGTTGAAGCGTTCGTCTACATTAGCAGTTTTTATATTTAGGTTTCCCTCTGTTCTCTCCTATTTAGATAGATGAATTTGGAACTCTAAATCCAACATGGTTTTTAGTAGCTCTTTGAAACTTGACAAAATAAAGGAGTTCTCAGTTTTGTCTCTATGGTTTGTTTCCTGTTCAAGTAGCCCTAGGCACAGACTGCGGAAAAGCACTTTCATTGAGAGGGGTATCCAAGCTTCTAAGAAATTACGAGTTTCCGAAATACCAGCAAATATTCTTTCACCCAATCTTGATGATACTTGTTGCTAATGATCAGTACACAAATCCCACTTGGCTCACCAAATTATGTTCTTCTAGGTTGAAGCATTCGTCTACAGTAGCAGTTTTGATATTTAGGTTTCCCTCTGTTCTCTCCTATTTAGATAGATGAATTTGGAACTCTAAATCCAATATGGTTTGTAGTAGCTCTTTGAAACTTGACAAAATAAAGGAGTTCTCAGTTTTGTCTCTATGGTTTGTTTCCTCTTCAAGTAGACCTAGGCACACACTGTGGAAAAGCACTTTCATTGAGAGGGGTTGCCAAGCTTCTAAGAAATAACGAGTTTCCAAAATACCAGCAAATATTTTTTCACCCAATCTTGATGATACTTAATGGTAATGATCAGTACACAATTCCCACTTGGCTCACCAAATTTTGTTCTTCTAGGTTGAAGCGTTCGTCTACAGTAGCAGTTTTGATATTTAGGTTTCCCTCTGTTCTCTCCTATATAGATAGATGAATTTGGAAATCTAAATCCAACATGGATTGTAGTAGCTCTATGAAACTTGACAAAATAAAGGAGTTCTCAGTTTTTTCTCTATTGTTTGTTTCCTCTTCAAGTAGCCCTAGGCACACACTGTGGAAAAGCACTTTCATTGAGAGGTGTATCCAAGCTTCTAAGAAATTACAAATTTCCGAAATACCAGCAAATATTTTTTCACCCAATCTTGATGATACTTGGTGGTAATGATCAGTAAACAAATCCCACTTGGCTCACCAATTTTAGTTCTTCTAGGTTGAAGCGTTCGTCTACAGTAGCAGTTTTTATATTTAGGTTTCCCTCTGTTCTCTCCTATATAGATAGATGAATTTGGAACTCTAAATCCAACAAGGATTGTAGTAGCTCTTTGAAACTTGACAAAATAAAGGAGTTCTCAGTTTTGTCTCTATGGTTTGTTTCCTCTTTAAGTAGCCCTAGGCACAGACTGTGGAAAGCACTTTCATTGAGATGGGTTGCCAAGCTTCTAAGAAATTACGAGTTTCCGAAATACCAGGAAATATTTTTTTAACCCAATCTTTATGATACTTGGTGGTAATGATCAGTACACAAATCCCACGTGGCTCACCAAATTTTGTTCTTCTAGGTTGAAGCGTTCGTCTAGAGTAGCAGTTTTTATATTTAGGTTTCTCTCTGTTCTCTCTTATATAGATAGATGAATTTGGAAATCTAAATCCATCATGGATTGTAGTAGCTCTATGAAACTTGACAAAATAAAGGAGTTCTCAGTTTTTTCTCAATGGTTTGTTTCCTCTTCAAGTAGCCCTAGGCACAGACTGTGGAAGCACTTTCATTGTAATGGGTTGCCATGCTTCTAAGAAATAACGAGTTTCCAAAATACCAGTAAATATTTTTTCAACCAATCTTGATGATACTTCGTGGTAATGATCAGTACACAAATCCCACGTGGCTCACCAAATTTTGTTCTTCTAGGTTGAAGCGTTCGTCTTCAGTAGCAGTTTTTATATTTAGGTTTCTCTCTGTTCTCTCCTATATAGATAGATGAATTTGGAAATCTTAATCCAACATGGATTGTAGTAGCGCTATGAAACTTGACAAAATAAAGGAGTTCTCAGTTTTGTCTTTATGGTTTGTGTCCTCTTCAAGTAGCCCTAGGCACACACTGTGGAAAAGCACTTTCATTGAGAGGGGTTGCCAGGCTTCTAAGAAATAACAAGTTTCCGAAATACCAGCAAATATTTTTTCACCCAATCTTGATGATACTTGTTGCTAATGATCAGTACAAAGTTCCCACTTGGCTCACCAAATTTTGTTCTTCTAGGTTGAAGCGTTCGTCTACAGTAGCAGTTTTTATATTTAGGTTTCCCTCTGTTCTCTCTTATTTAGATAGATGAATTTGGAACTCTAAATCCAACATGGTTTTTAGTAGCTCTTTGAAACTTGACAAAATAAAGGAGTTCTCAGTTTTGTCTCTATGGTTTGTTTCCTCTTCAAGTAGCCCTAGGCACAGACTGTGGAAAAGCACTTTCATTGAGAGGGGTATCCAAGCTTCTAAGAAATTACGAGTTTCCGAAATACCAGCAAATATTTTTTCAAGCAATCTTGATGACACTTGGTGGTAATGATCAGTCCACAAATCCCACTTGGCTCACCAAATTTTGTTCTTCTAGGTTGAAGCGTTCGTATACAGTAGCAGTTTTGATATTTAGGTTTCCCTCTGTTCTCTAATATATAGATAGATGAATTGGGAACTCTAAATCCAATATGGTTTGTAGTAGCTCTTTGAAACTTGACAAAATAAAGGAGTTCTCAGTTTTGTCTCTATGGATTGTTTCCTCTTAAAGTAGACCTAGGCACACACTGTGGAACAGCACTTTCATTGAGAGGAGTTGCCCAGCTTCTAAGAAATAACGAGTTTAGAAAATACCAGCAAATAGTTTTTCACCCAATCTTGATGATACTTGGTGGAAATGATCAGTACACAAATCCCACTTGGCTCACCAAATTTTGTTCTTCCAGGTTGAAGCGTTCATCTACAGTAGCAGTTTTGATATTTAGGTTTCCCTCTGTTCTCTCCTATATAGATAGATGAATTTGGAACTCTAAATCCAAAATGGTTTGTAGTAGCTCTTTGAAACTTGACAAAATAAAGGAGTTCTCAGTTTTGTCTCTATGGATTGTTTCCTCTTCAAGTAGCCATAGGCACACACTGTGGAAAAGCACTTTCATTGAGAGGGGTTGCCAAGCTTCTAAGAAATAACGAGTTTCCGAAATACCAGCAAATATTTATTCACCCAATCTTGATGATACTTGTTGCTAATGATCAGTACACAAATCCCACTTGGCTCACCAAATTTTGTTCTTCTAGGTTGAAGCGTTCGTCTACAGTAGCAGTTTTGATATTTAGGTTTCCCTCTGTTTTCTCCTATATAGATAGATGAATTTGGAACTCTAAATCAAACATGGTTTGTAGTAGCTCTTTGAAACTTGACAAAATAAAGGAGTTCTCAGTTTTGTCTCTATGGTTTGTTTCCTCTTCAAGAGGCCTAGGCACAGACTGTGGCAGCATTTTCATTGAGATGGGTTGCCAAGCTTCTAAGAAATAAGGAGTTTAGAAAATACCAGCAAATATTTCTTCACCCAATCTTGATGATACTTGGTGGAAATGATCAGTACACAAATCCCACTTGGCTCACCAAATTTTGTTCTTCTAGGTTGAAGCGTTCGTCTACAGCAGCAGTTTTTATATTTAGGTTTCCCTCTGTTCTTTCCTACATAGATAGATTAATTTGGAAATCTAAATCCAACATGGATTGTAGTAGCTCTATGAAACTTGACAAAATAAAGGGGTTCTCAGTTTTTTCTTTATTGTTTGTTTCCTCTTCAAGTAGCCCTAGGCACACACTGTGGAAAATCACTTTCATTGAGAGGGGTTGCCAAGCTTCTAAGAAATAACTAGTTTCCGAAATACCAGCAAATATTTTTTCACCCAATCTTGATGATACTTGATGGTAATGATCAGTACACAAATCCCACTTTTCTCACCAAATTTTGTTCTTCTAGGTTGAAGCGTTCGTCTACAGTAGCAGTTTTTATATTTAGGTTTCCCTCTGTTCTCTCCTATATAGATAGATGAATTTGGAACTCTAAATCCAACATGGTTTGTAGTAGCTCTTTGAAACTTGACAAAATAAAGGAGTTCTCAGTTTTGTCTCTATGGTTTGTTTCCTCTTCAAGTCGCCCTAGGCACAGACTGTGGAAAGCACTTTCATTGAGATGGGTTGCCAAGCTTCTAAGAAATAACGAGTTTCCGAAATACCAGGAAATATTTTTTCACCCATCTTGAAGATACTTGGTGGTAATGATGAGTACACACATCCTACTTGGCTCACCAAATTTTGTTCTTCTAGGTTGAAGCGTTCGTCTAGAGTAGCAGTTTTTATATTTAGGTTTCCCTCTGTCCTCTCCTATTTAGATAGATGAATTTGGAACTCTAAATCCAACATGGTTTTTAGTAGGTCTTTGAAACTTGACAAAATAAAGGAGTTCTCAGTTATGTCTTTATGGTTTGTGTCCTCTTCAAGTAGCCCTAGGCACACACTGTGGAAAAGCACTTTCATTGAGAGGAGTTGCCAGGCTTCTAAGAAATAACAAGTTTCCGAAATAGCAGCAAATATTTTTTCACCCAATCTTGATGATACTTGTTGCTAATGATCAGTACAAAATTCCCATTGGCTCACCAAATTTTGTTCTTCTAGGTTGAAGCGTTCGTCTACAGTAGCAGTTTTTATATTTAGGTTTCCCTCTGTTCTCTCCTATTTAGATAGATGAATTTGGAACTCTAAATCCAACATGGTTTTTAGTAGCTCTTTGAAACTTGACAAAATAAAGGAGTTCTCAGTTTTGTCTCTATGGTTTGTTTCCTGTTCAAGTAGCCCTAGGCACAGACTGCGGAAAAGCACTTTCATTGAGAGGGGTATCCAAGCTTCTAAGAAATTACGAGTTTCCGAAATACCAGCAAATATTCTTTCACCCAATCTTGATGATACTTGTTGCTAATGATCAGTACACAAATCCCACTTGGCTCACCAAATTATGTTCTTCTAGGTTGAAGCATTCGTCTACAGTAGCAGTTTTGATATTTAGGTTTCCCTCTGTTCTCTCCTATTTAGATAGATGAATTTGGAACTCTAAATCCAATATGGTTTGTAGTAGCTCTTTGAAACTTGACAAAATAAAGGAGTTCTCAGTTTTGTCTCTATGGTTTGTTTCCTCTTCAAGTAGACCTAGGCACACACTGTGGAAAAGCACTTTCATTGAGAGGGGTTGCCAAGCTTCTAAGAAATAACGAGTTTCCAAAATACCAGCAAATATTTTTTCACCCAATCTTGATGATACTTAATGGTAATGATCAGTACACAATTCCCACTTGGCTCACCAAATTTTGTTCTTCTAGGTTGAAGCGTTCGTCTACAGTAGCAGTTTTGATATTTAGGTTTCCCTCTGTTCTCTCCTATATAGATAGATGAATTTGGAAATCTAAATCCAACATGGATTGTAGTAGCTCTATGAAACTTGACAAAATAAAGGAGTTCTCAGTTTTTTCTCTATTGTTTGTTTCCTCTTCAAGTAGCCCTAGGCACACACTGTGGAAAAGCACTTTCATTGAGAGGTGTATCCAAGCTTCTAAGAAATTACAAATTTCCGAAATACCAGCAAATATTTTTTCACCCAATCTTGATGATACTTGGTGGTAATGATCAGTAAACAAATCCCACTTGGCTCACCAATTTTAGTTCTTCTAGGTTGAAGCGTTCGTCTACAGTAGCAGTTTTTATATTTAGGTTTCCCTCTGTTCTCTCCTATATAGATAGATGAATTTGGAACTCTAAATCCAACAAGGATTGTAGTAGCTCTTTGAAACTTGACAAAATAAAGGAGTTCTCAGTTTTGTCTCTATGGTTTGTTTCCTCTTTAAGTAGCCCTAGGCACAGACTGTGGAAAGCACTTTCATTGAGATGGGTTGCCAAGCTTCTAAGAAATTACGAGTTTCCGAAATACCAGGAAATATTTTTTTAACCCAATCTTTATGATACTTGGTGGTAATGATCAGTACACAAATCCCACGTGGCTCACCAAATTTTGTTCTTCTAGGTTGAAGCGTTCGTCTAGAGTAGCAGTTTTTATATTTAGGTTTCTCTCTGTTCTCTCTTATATAGATAGATGAATTTGGAAATCTAAATCCATCATGGATTGTAGTAGCTCTATGAAACTTGACAAAATAAAGGAGTTCTCAGTTTTTTCTCAATGGTTTGTTTCCTCTTCAAGTAGCCCTAGGCACAGACTGTGGAAGCACTTTCATTGTAATGGGTTGCCATGCTTCTAAGAAATAACGAGTTTCCAAAATACCAGTAAATATTTTTTCAACCAATCTTGATGATACTTCGTGGTAATGATCAGTACACAAATCCCACGTGGCTCACCAAATTTTGTTCTTCTAGGTTGAAGCGTTCGTCTTCAGTAGCAGTTTTTATATTTAGGTTTCTCTCTGTTCTCTCCTATATAGATAGATGAATTTGGAAATCTTAATCCAACATGGATTGTAGTAGCGCTATGAAACTTGACAAAATAAAGGAGTTCTCAGTTTTGTCTTTATGGTTTGTGTCCTCTTCAAGTAGCCCTAGGCACACACTGTGGAAAAGCACTTTCATTGAGAGGGGTTGCCAGGCTTCTAAGAAATAACAAGTTTCCGAAATACCAGCAAATATTTTTTCACCCAATCTTGATGATACTTGTTGCTAATGATCAGTACAAAGTTCCCACTTGGCTCACCAAATTTTGTTCTTCTAGGTTGAAGCGTTCGTCTACAGTAGCAGTTTTTATATTTAGGTTTCCCTCTGTTCTCTCTTATTTAGATAGATGAATTTGGAACTCTAAATCCAACATGGTTTTTAGTAGCTCTTTGAAACTTGACAAAATAAAGGAGTTCTCAGTTTTGTCTCTATGGTTTGTTTCCTCTTCAAGTAGCCCTAGGCACAGACTGTGGAAAAGCACTTTCATTGAGAGGGGTATCCAAGCTTCTAAGAAATTACGAGTTTCCGAAATACCAGCAAATATTTTTTCAAGCAATCTTGATGACACTTGGTGGTAATGATCAGTCCACAAATCCCACTTGGCTCACCAAATTTTGTTCTTCTAGGTTGAAGCGTTCGTATACAGTAGCAGTTTTGATATTTAGGTTTCCCTCTGTTCTCTAATATATAGATAGATGAATTGGGAACTCTAAATCCAATATGGTTTGTAGTAGCTCTTTGAAACTTGACAAAATAAAGGAGTTCTCAGTTTTGTCTCTATGGATTGTTTCCTCTTAAAGTAGACCTAGGCACACACTGTGGAACAGCACTTTCATTGAGAGGAGTTGCCCAGCTTCTAAGAAATAACGAGTTTAGAAAATACCAGCAAATAGTTTTTCACCCAATCTTGATGATACTTGGTGGAAATGATCAGTACACAAATCCCACTTGGCTCACCAAATTTTGTTCTTCCAGGTTGAAGCGTTCATCTACAGTAGCAGTTTTGATATTTAGG
The DNA here is from genome assembly GCF_048772815.1 of Callospermophilus lateralis. Classification (NCBI taxonomy): domain Eukaryota; kingdom Metazoa; phylum Chordata; class Mammalia; order Rodentia; family Sciuridae; genus Callospermophilus; species Callospermophilus lateralis. The sequence continues at coordinate 46,876 of NW_027515351.1, read as the reverse complement.
TTTCCCTCTGTTCTCTCCTATATAGATAGATGAATTTGGAACTCTAAATCCAATATGGTTTGTAGTAGCTCTTTGAAACTTGACAAAATAAAGGAGTTCTCAGTTTTGTCTCTATGGATTGTTTCCTCTTCAAGTAGCCATAGGCACACACTGTGGAAAAGCACTTTCATTGAGAGGGGTTGCCAAGCTTCTAAGAAATAACGAGTTTCAGAAATACCAGCAAATATTTTTTCAACCAATCTTGATGATACTTGGTGGTAATGATCAGAACACAAATCCCACTTCGCTCACCAAATTTTGTTCTTCTATGTTGATGCGTTCATCTACAGTAGATGTTTTTATATTTAGGTTCCCCTATGTTCTCTCCTATATAGATAGATGTATTTGGAACTCTAAATCCAACATGGATTGTAGTAGCTCTTTGAAACTTGACAAAATAAAGGAGTTCTCAGTTTTGTCTCTATGGTTTGTTACCTCTTCAACTAGCCCTAGGCACAGACTGTGGAAGCACTTTCATTGTAATGGGTTGCCATGCTTCTAAGAAATAACGAGTTTCCAAAATACCAGTAAATATTTTTTCAACCAATCTTGATGATACTTGGTGGTAATGATCAGTACACAAATCCCACGTGGCTCACCAAATTTTGTTCTTCTAGGTTGAAGCGTTCGTCTACAGTAGCAGTTTTTATATTTAGGTTTCTCTCTGTTCTCTCCTATATATTTAGATGAATTTGGAAATCTTAATCCAACATGGATTGTAGTAGCTCTATGAAACTTGAGAAAATAAAGGAGTTCTCAGTTTTTTCTCTATGGTTTGTTTCCTCTTCAAGTAGCCCTAGGCACACACTGTGGAAAAGCACTTTCATTGAGAGGGGTATCCAAGCTTCTAAGAAATTACAAATTTCCGAAATACCAGCAAATATTTTTTCACCCAATCTTGATGATACTTGGTGGTAATGATCAGTACACAAATCCCACTTGGCTCACCAAATTTTGTTCTTATAGGTTGAAGCGTTCGTCTACAGTAGCAGTTTTTATATTTAGGTTTCCCTCTGTTCTCTCCTATATAGATAGATGAATTTGGAACTCTAAATCCAACATGGTTTGTAGTAGGTCTTTGAAACTTGACAAACTAAAGGATTTATCAGTTTTGTCTCTATGGTTTGTTTCTTCTTCAAGTACCCCTAGGCACAGACTGTGGAAGCACTTTCATTGAGAGTGGTTGCCAGGCTTCTAAGAAATAACGAGTTTCCAAAATACCAGCAAGTATCTTTTCACCCAATCTTGATGATACTTGGTGGTCATGATCAGTACACAAATCCCACTTGGCTCACCAAATTTTGTTCTTCTAGGTTGAAGCGTTCGTCTACAGTAGCTGTTTTTATATTTAGGTTTCCCTCTGTTCTGTCCTATACAGATAGATGAATTTGGAACTCTAAATCCAACATGGTTTATAGTAGCTCTTTGAAACTTGACAAAATAAAGGAGTTCTCAGTTTTGTCTCTATGGTTTGTTTCCTCTTCAAGAGGCCTAGGCACAGACTGTGAAAACACTTTCATTGAGATGGGTTGCCAAGCTTCCAATGAAATAAGGAGTTTAGAAAATACCAGCAAATATTTTTTCACCCAATCTTGATGATACTTGGTGGAAATGATTAGTACACACATCCCACTTGGATCACCAAATTTTGTTCTTCTATGTTGAAGCGTTCGTCTACAGTAGCAGTTTTTATATTTAGGTTTCCCTCTGTTCTCTCCTATATAGATAGATGAATTTGGAACTCTAAATCCCACATGGTTTATAGTAGCTCTTTGAAACTTGACAAAATAAAGGAGTTCTCACTTTTGTCTCTATGGTTTGTTTCCTCTTCAAGTAGCCCTAGGCACAGACTGTGGAAAGCACTTTCATTGAGATGGGTTGCCAAGCTTCTAAGAAATTACGAGTTTCCGAAATACCAGCAAATATTTTTTTAACCCAATCTTGATGATACTTGGTGGTAATGATCAGTACACAAATCCCACTTGGCTCACCAAATTTTGTTCATCGAGGTTGAAGCGTTCGTCTACAGCAGCAGTTTTTATATTTAGGTTTTTCTCTGTTCTCTCCTATACAGATAGATGAATTTGGAAATCTAAATCCAACATGGATTGTAGTAGCTCTATGAAACTTGACAAAATAAAGGAGTTCTCAGTTTTTTCTCTATGCTTTGTTTCCTCTTCAAGTAGCCCAAGGCACACACTGTGGAAAAGCACTTTCATTGAGAGGGGTATCCAAGCTTCTAAGAAATTACAAATTTCCGAAATACCAGCAAATATTTTTTCACCCAATCTTGATGATACTTGGTGGTAATGATCAGAACACAAATCCCACTTCACTCACCAAATTTTGTTCTTCTATGTTGATGCGTTCATCTACAGTAGATGTTTTTATATTTAGGTTCCCCTCTGTTCTCTCCTATATAGATAGATGAATTTGGAACTCTAAATCAACATGGATTGTAGTAGCTCTTTGAAACTTGACAAAATAAAGGAGTTCTCAGTTTTGTCTCTATGGTTTGTTTCCTCTTCAAGTAGCCCTAGGCACAGACTGTGGAAGCACTTTCATTGAGATGGGTTGCCAAGCTTCTAAGATATAACGAGTTTCCAAAATACCAGCAAATATTTTTTCACCCAATCTTGATGATACTTAATGGTAATGACCAGTACAAAAATCCCACTTGGCTCACCAAATTATGTTCTTCTAGGTTGAAGCGTTCGTCTACAGTAGCAGTTTTTATATTTAGTTTTCACTGTGTTCTCTCATATATAGATAGATGAATTTGGAACTCTAAATCCAACATGGTTTGTAGTAGCTTTTTGAAACTTGACAAAATAAAGGAGTTCTCAGTTTTGTCTCTATGGTTTGTTTCCTCTTCAAGTAACCCTAGGCACAGAATGTGGAAAAGCACTTTCATTGAGAGTGGTTGCCAAGCTTCTAAGAAATTACAAGTTTCCGAAACACCAGCAAATATTTTTTCACCCAATCTTGATGATACTTGGTGGTAATGATCAGTACACAAATCCCACTTGGCTCACCAAATTTTGTTCTTCTAGGTTGAAGCGTTCGTCTACAGTAGCAGTTTTTATATTTAGGTTTCTCTTTGTTCTCTCCTATAAAGATAGATGAATTTGGAACTCTAAATCCAACATGGTTTGTAGTAGCTCTTTGAAACTTGACAAAATAAAGGAGTTCTCAGTTTTGTCTCTATGGTTTGTTTCCTCTTTAAGTAGCCCTAGGCACACACTGTGGAAAAGCACTTTCATTGAGATTGGTTGCCAAGCTTCTAAGAAATAACGAGTTTCCGAAACACCAGCAAATATTTTTTCAGCAATCTTGATGATACTTGGTGGTAATGATCAGAACACAGATCCCACTTGGCTCACCAAATTTTGTTCATCTAGGTTGAAGCGTTCGTCTACAGTAGCAGTTTTTATATTTAGGTTTCTCTCTGTTCTCTCCTAAATAGATAGATGAATTTGCAAATCTAAATCCAACATGGATTGTAGTAGCTCTATGAAACTTGACAAAATAAAGGAGTTCTCAGTTTTTTCCTCTATGGTTTGTTTCCTCTTCAAGTAGCCCTAGGCTCACACTGTGGAAAAGCACTATCATTGAGAGGGGTATCCAAGCTTCTAAGAAATTACAAATTTCCGAAATACCAGCAAATATTTTTTCACCCAATCTTGATGATACTTGGTGGTAATGATCAGTACACAAATCCCACTTGGCTCACCAAATTTTGTTCTTCTAGGTTGAAGCGTTCGTTTACAGTAGCAGTTTTTATATTTTGGTTTCCCTCTGATCTCTCCTATATAGATAGATGAATTTGGAACTCTAAATCCAACATGGATTGTGGTAGCTCTTGAAACTTGACAAAATAAAGGAGTTCTCAGTTTTGTCTCTATGGTTTGTTTCCTCTTCAAGTAGCCCTAGGCACAGACTGTGGAAGCACTTTCATTGAGATGGGTTGCCATGCTTCTAAGAAAATAACGAGTTTCCAAAATACCAGCAAATATTTTTTCACCCAATCTTGATGATACTTGGTGGTAATGATCAGTACACAAATCCCACCTGGCTCACCAAATTTTGTTCTTCTAGGTTGAAGCGTTCGTCTACAGTAGCAGTTTTTATATTTAGGTTTCCCTCTGTTCTCTCATATATAGATATATGAATTTGGAATTCTAAATCCAACATGGTTTGTAGTAGGTCTTTGAAACTTAACAAAATAAAGGAGTTCTCAGTTTTGTCTCTATGGTTTGTTTCCTCTTCAAGTAGCCCTAGTCACAGACTGTGGAAAAGCACTTTCATTGAGAGGGGTTGCCAAGCTTCTAAGAAATTACGAGTTTCCGAAACACCAGCAAATATTTTTTCACCCAATCTTGATGATACTTGTTGCTAATGATCAGTACACAAATCCCACTTGGCTCACCAACTTTTGTTCTTCTAGGTTGAAGCGTTCGTCTACAGTAGCAGTTTTTATAATTAGGTTTCCCTCTGTTCTCTCCTGTATAGATAGATGAATTTTGGAACTCTAAATCCAACATGGTTTGTAGTAGCTCTTTGAAACTTGACAAAATAAAGGAGTTCTCAGTTTTGTCTCTATGGTTTGTTTCCTCTTCAAGTAGCCCTAGGCACAGACTGTGGAAAGCACTTTCATTGAGATGGGTTGCCAAGGTTCTAAGAAATAACGAGTTTCCAAAATCCCAGCAAATATTTTTTCACCCAAACTTGATGACAGTTGGTGGTAATGATCAGAACACAAATCCCACTTGGCTCACCAAATTTTGATCTTCTATGTTGATGCGTTCATCTACAGTAGATGTTTTTATATTTAGGTTTCCCTCTGTTCTCTCCTATATAGATAGATGAATTTGGAACTCTAAATCCAACATGGTTTGTAGTAGCTCTTTGAAACTTGAAAAAATAAAGGAGTTCTCAGTTTTGTTTCTATGGTTTGTTTCCTCTTAAAGTATCCCTAGGCACAGACTGTGGAAAAGCACTTTCATTGAGAGTGCTTGCCAATCTTATAAGAAATTACGAGTTTCTGAAATACCAGCAAATATTTTTTCACCCAATCTTGATGATACTTGGTGGTAATGATCAGTACACAAATCCCACTTTTCTCACCAAATTTTGTTCTTCTAGGTTGAAGCGTTGGTCTACAGTAGCAGTTTTTATATTTAGGTTTCCCTCTGTTCTCTCCTATATAGATAGATGAATTTGGAATTCTACATTCAACATGGTTTGTAGTAGCTCTTTGAACCTTGAAAAATAAAGGAGTTCTCAGTTTTGTCTCTATGGTTTGTTTCCTCTTAAAGTAGCCCTAGGCACACACTGTGGAAGCACTTTCATTGAGATGGGTTGCCAAGGTTCTAAGAAATAACGAGTTTCCAAAATACCAGCAAATATTTTTTCACCCAATCATGATGATACTTGGTGGTAATGATCAGTAAACAAATCCCACTTGGCTCACCAAATTTTGTTCTTCTAGGTGGAAGCGTTCCTCCACAGTAGCAGTTTTTATATTTAGGTTTCCCTCTGTTCTCTCCTGTATGGTTTGTTTCCTGTTCAAGTAACCCTAGGCACAAAACTGTGGAAAAGCACTTTCATTGAGAGTGGTTGCAAAGCTTCTAAGAAATTACAAGTTTCCGAAACATCAGCAAATATTTTTTCACCCAATCTTGATGATACTTGGTGGTAATGATCAGTACACAAATCCCACTTGGCTCACCAAATTTTGTTCTTCTAGTTTGAAGCTTTCGTCTACAGTAGCAGTTTTCATATTTAGGTTTCCCTCTGTTCTCTCCTATATAGATAGATGAATTTGTAACTCTAAATCCAACATGGTTTGTAGTAGCTCTTTGAAAACTTGACAAAATAAAGGAGTTCTCAGTTTTGTCTCTATGATTTGTTTCCTCTTCAAGTAGCCCTAGGCACAGACTGTGGAAAGCACTTTCATTGAGATGTGTTGCCAAGCTTCTAAGAAATAAAGAGTTTCCGAAATAGAAGCAAATATTTTTTCACCCAATCTTGATGATACTTGTTGCTAATGATCAGTACACAAATACCACTTGGCTCACCAAATTTTGTTCTTCTAGGTTGAAGCGTTCGTCTACAGTAGCAGTTTTTAAATTTAGGTTTCCCTCTGTTCTCTCCTATATAGATAGATGAATTTGGAACTCTAAATCCAACATGGTTTGTAGTAGCTCTTTGAAACTTGACAAAATAAAGGAGTTGTCAGTTTTGTCTCTATGGTTTGTTTCCTCTTCAAGTAGCCCTAGGCACAGACTGTGGAAAAGCAATTTCATTTAGAGTGGTAGCCAAGCTTCTTAGAAATTACAAGTTTCCGAAACACCAGCAAATATTTTTTCACTTAATCTTGATGATACTTGGTGGTAATGATCAGTACACAAATCCCACATGGCTCACCAAATTTTGTTCTTCTAAGTTGAAGCGTTCGTCTACAGTAGCAGTTTTTATATTTAGGTTTCTCTCTGTTCTCTCCTATATAGATAGATGAATTTGGAACTCTAAATCCAACATGGTTGTAGTAGATCTTTGAAACTTGACAAAATAAAGGAGATCTCAGTTTTTTCTCTATGGTTTGTTTCCTCTTCAAGTAGCCCTAGGCACAGACTGTGGAAAAGCACTTTCATTGAGAGGGGGTGCCAAGCTTCTAAGAAATAACGAGTTTCCGAAATACCAGCAAATATTTTTTCACCCAATTTTGATGATACTTGGTGGTAATGATCAGTACACAAATCCCACTTGGCTCACCAAATTTTGTTCTTCTAGTTTGAAGCTTTCGTCTACAGTAGCAGTTTTTATATTTAGGTTTCCCTCTGTTCTCTCCTATATAGATAGATGAATTTGGAACTCTAAATCCAACATGGTTTGTAGTAGCTTTTTGAAACTTGACAAAATAAAGGAGTTCTCAGTTTTGTCTCTATGGTTTGTTTCCTCTTCAAGTAGCACTAGTCACAGACTGTGGAAAAGCACTTTCATTGAGAGTGGTTGCCAAGCTTCTAAGAAATTACAAGTTTCCGAAACACCAGCAAATATTTTTTCACGCAAACTTGATGATTCTTGGTGGTAATGATCAGTACAAAAATCCCACTTGGCTCACCTAATTTTGTTCTTCTAGGTTGAAGCGTTCTTCTACAGTAGCAGTTTTTATATTTAGGTTTCTCTCTGTTCTCTCCTATATAGATAGATGAATTTGGAACTCTAAATCCAACATGGATTGTAGTAGCTCTTTGAAACTTGACAAAATAAAAAAGTTCTCAGTTTTGTCTCTATGGTTTGTTTCCTCTTCAAGTAGCCCTAGGCACAGTCTGTGGAAAAGCACTTTCATTGAGAGGGGTTGCCAAGCTTCTAAGTAATTCCGAGTTTCCGAAATACCAGCAAATATTTTTTCACCCAATCTTGATGATACTTGGTGGTAATGATCAGTACACAAATCCCACTTGGTTCACCAAATTTTGTTCTTCTAGTTTGAAGCTTTCGTCTACAGTGGCAGTTTATATATTTAGGTTTCCCTCTGTTCGCTCCAATTTAGATAGATGAATTTTGAACTCTAAATCCAACATGGTTTGAAGTAGCTCTTTGAAACTTGACAAAATAAAGGAGTTCTCAGTTTTGTCTCTATGGTTTGTTTCCTCTTCAAGTAGCCCTAGGCACAGACTGTGGAAAGCACTTTGATTGATATGGGTTGCCAAGCTTCTAAGAAATAACGAGTTTCCGAAATACCAGCAAATATTTTTTCACCCAATCTTGATGATACTTGGTGGTAATGATGAGTACACAAATCCCACTAGGCTCACCAAATTTTGTTCTTCTATGTTCAAGCGTTCGTCTACAGTAGCAGTTTTTATATTTATGTTTCACTCTGTTCTCTCCTGTATAGATAGATGAATTTGGAACTCTAAATCCAACATGGTTTGTAGTAGATCTTTGAAACTTGACAAAATAAAGGAGTTCTCAGTTTTGTCTCTATGGTTTGTTTCCTCTTCAAGTAGCCCCAGGCACACACTGTGGAAAAGCACTTTCATTGAGAGGGGTTGCCAAGCTTCTGAGAAATAACGAGTTTCCGAAACACCAGCAAATATTTTTTCAGCAATCTTGATGATACTTGGTGGTAATGATCAGTACACAGATCCCACTTGGCTCACCAAATTTTGTTCTTCTAGGTTGAAGCGTTCGTCTACAGTAGCAGTTTTTATATTTAGGTTTCACTCTGTTCTCTCATATATAGGTAGATGAATTTGGAACTCTAAATCCAACATGGTTTGTAGTAGCTCTTTGAAACTTGACAAAATAAAGGAGTTCTCAGTTTTGTATCTATGGATTGTTTCCACTTCAAGTAGCCCTAGGCACACACTGTGGAAAAGCACTTTCATTGAGATGGGTTGCCAAGCTTCTAAGAAATAACGAGTTTCCGAAATACCAGCAAATATTTTTTCACCCAATCTGGATGATACTTGTTGCTAATGATCAGTACACAGATCCCACTTGGCTCACCAAATTTTGTTCTTCCAGGTTGAAGCATTTTTCTACAGTAGCAGTTTTTATATTTAGGTTTCCCTCTGTTCTCTCCTATATAGATAGATGAATTTGGAACTCTAAATCCAACATGGTTTGTAGTAGCTCTTTGAAACTTGACAAAATAAAAGAGTTCTCAGTTTTGTCTCTATGGTTTGTTTGGTCTTCAAGTAGCTCAAGGCACAGACTGTTTAATAGCACTTACATTGAGAGGGGTTGCCAAGCTTCTAAGAAATTACAAGTTTCCGAAATACCAGCAAATATTTTTTCACCCAATCTTGATGATACTTGGTGGTAATGATCAGTACACAAATCCCACTTGGCTCACCAAATATTGTTCCTCTAGGTTGACGCGTTCGTCTACAGTAGCAGTTTTTATATTTAGGTTTCTCTCTGTTCTCTCCTATATAGATAGATGAATTTGGAACTCTAAATCCGACATGGATTGTAGTAGCTCTTTGAAACTTGACAAAATAAAGGAGTTCTCCGTTTTGTCTCTATGGTTTGTTTCCTATTCAAGTAGCCCTAGGCACACACTGTGGAAAAGCACTTTCATTGAGAGTGGTTGCCAAGCTTCTAAGAAATATCGAGTTTCCGAAATACCAGCAAATATCTTTTCACCCAATCTTGATGATACTTGTTGCTAATGATAAGTACACAGATCCCACTTGGCTCACCAAATTTTGTTCTTCTAGGTTGAAGCGTTCGTCTACAGTAGCAGTTTTTATATTTAAATTTCTCTCTGTTCTCTTCTATATAGATAGATGAATTTTGAACTCTAAATCCAACATGGATTGTAGTAGCTCTTTGAAACTTGACAAACTAAAGGAGTCTCAGTTTTGTCTCTATGGTTTGTTTCTTCTTCAAGTAGCCCTAGGCACACACTGTGGATAAGCACTTTCATTGAGAGGGGTTGCCAAGCTTCTTAGAAATAACGAGTTTCCGAAATACCAGCAAATATTTTTTCACCCAATCTTGATGATACTTGGTGGTAATGATAAGTACACAGATCCCACTTGGCTCACCAAATTTTGTTCTTCTAGGTTGAAGCGTTCGTCTACAGTAGCAGTTTTTATATTTAGGTTTCACTCTGTTCTCTCATATATAGGTAGATGAATTTTGAACTCTAAATCCAACATGGTTTGTAGTAGCTCTTTGAAACTTGACAAAATAAAAGAGTTCTCAGTTTTGTCTCTATGGATTGTTTCCTCTTCAAGTAGCCCTACGCACACACTGTTTAAAACCACTTTCATTGAGAGGGGTTGACAAGCTTCTAAGAAATAACGAGTTTCCGAAATACCAGCAAATATTTTTTCACCCAATCTGGATGATACTTGTTGCTAATTATCAGTACACAGATCCCACTTGGCTCACCAAATTTTGTTCTTCTAGGTTGAAGCATTTTTCTACAGTAGCAGTTTTTATATTTAGGTTTCCCTCTGTTCTCTCCTATATAGATAGATGAATTTGGAACTCTAAATCCAACATGGTTTGTAGTAGCTCTTTGAAACTTGACAAAATAAAAGAGTTCTCAGTTTTGTCTCTATGGTTTGTTTGGTCTTCAAGTAGCTCAAGGCACAGACTGTTTAATAGCACTTACATTGAGAGGGGTTGCCAAGCTTCTAAGAAATTACAAGTTTCCGAAATACCAGCAAATATTTTTTCACCCAATCTTGATGATACTTGGTGGTAATGATCAGTACACAAATCCCACTTGGCTCACCAAATATTGTTCCTCTAGGTTGACGCGTTCGTCTACAGTAGCAGTTTTTATATTTAGGTTTCTCTCTGTTCTCTCCTATAAGATAGATGAATTTGGAACTCTAAATCCGACATGGATTGTAGTAGCTCTTTGAAACTTGACAAAATAAAGGAGTTCTCCGTTTTGTCTCTATGGTTTGTTTCCTATTCAAGTAGCCCTAGGCACACACTGTGGAAAAGCACTTTCATTGAGAGTGGTTGCCAAGCTTCTAAGAAATATCGAGTTTTGGAAATACCAGCAAATATCTTTTCACCCAATCTTGATGATACTTGTTGCTAATGATAAGTACACAGATCCCACTTGGCTCACCAAATTTTGTTCTTCTAGGTTGAAGCGTTCGTCTACAGTAGCAGTTTTTATATTTAAATTTCTCTCTGTTCTCTTCTATATAGATAGATGAATTTTGAACTCTAAATCCAACATGGATTGTAGTAGCTCTTTGAAACTTGACAAACTAAAGGAGTCTCAGTTTTGTCTCTATGGTTTGTTTCTTCTTCAAGTAGCCCTAGGCACACACTGTGGATAAGCACTTTCATTGAGAGGGGTTGCCAAGCTTCTTAGAAATAACGAGTTTCCGAAATACCAGCAAATATTTTTTCACCCAATCTTGATGATACTTGTTGCTAATGATAAGTACACAGATCCCACTTGGCTCACCGATTTTGTTCTTCTCGGTTGAAGCGTTCGTCTACAGTAGCAGTTTTTATATTTAGGTTTCACTCTGTTCTCTCATATATAGGTAGATGATTTTGGAACTCTAAATCCAACATGGTTTGTAGAGGCTCTTTGAAACTTGACAAAATAAAGGAGTTCTGAGTTTTTTCTCTATGGTTTGTTTTCTCTTCAAGTTGCCCTAGGCACAGACTGTGGAAAAGCACTTTCATTGAGAGGGGTGGCCAAGCTTCTAAGAAATAACGAGTTTCCGAAATACCAGCAAATATTTTTTCACCCAATCTTGATGATACTTGTTGCTAATGACCAGTACACAAATCCCACTTGGCTCACCAAATTTTGTTCTTCTAGGTTGAAGCGTTCGTCTACAGTAGCAGTTTTTAAATTTAGGTTTCCCTCTGTTCTCTCCTATATAGATAGATGAATTTGGAACTCTAAATCCAACATGGTTTGTAGTAGCTCTTTAAACTTGACAAAATAAAGGAGTTGTCAGTTTTGTCTCTATGGTTTGTTTCCTCTTCAAGTAGCCCTAGGCACAGACTGTGGAAAAGCAATTTCATTTAGAGTGGTTGCCAAGCTTCTAAGAAATTACAAGTTTCCGAAACACCAGCAAATATTTTTTCACTTAATCTTGATGATACTTGGTGGTAATGATCAGTACACAAATCCCACTTGGCTCACCAAATTTTGTTCTTCCAAGTTGAAGCGTTCGTCTACAGTCGCAGTTTTTATATTTAGGTTTCTCTCTGTTCTCTCCTATATAGATAGATGAATTTGGAACTCTAAATCCAACATGGTTGTAGTAGATCTTTGAAACTTGACAAAATAAAGGAGATCTCAGTTTTTTCTCTATGGTTTGTTTCCTCTTCAAGTAGCCCTAGGAACAGACTGTGGAAAAGCACTTTCATCGAGAGGGGTTGCCAAGCTTCTAAGAAATAACGAGTTTCCGAAATACCAGCAAATATTTTTTCACCCAATTTTGATGATACTTGGTGGTAATGATCAGTACACAAATCCCACTTGGCTCTCCAAATTTTGTTCTTCTAGTTTGAAGCTTTCGTCTACAGTAGCAGTTTTTATATTTAGGTTTCCCTCTGTTCTCTCCTATATAGATAGATGAATTTGGAACTCTAAATCCAACATGGTTTGTAGTAGCTTTTTGAAACTTGACAAAATAAAGGAGTTCTCAGTTTTGTCTCTATGCTTTGTTTCCTCTTCAAGTAGCCCTAGTCACAGACTGTGGAAAAGCACTTTCATTGAGAGTGGTTGCCAAGCTTCTAAGAAATTACAAGTTTCCGAAACACCAGCAAATATTTTTTCACCCAAACTTGATGATTCTTGGTGGTAATGATCAGTACAAAAATCCCACTTGGCTCACCTAATTTTGTTCTTCTAGGTTGAAGCGTTCGTCTACAGTAGCAGTTTTTATATTTAGGTTTCTCTCTGTTCTCTCCTATATAGATAGATGAATTTGGAACTCTAAATCCAACATGGTTGTAGTAGATCTTTGAAACTTGACAAAATAAAGGAGTTCTCAGTTTTGTCTCTATGGTTTGTTTCCTCTTCAAGTAGCCCTAGGCACACACTGTGGAAAAGCACTTTCATTGAGAGGGGTTGCCAAGCTTCTAAGAAATAACGAGTTTCCGAAACACCAGCAAATATTTTTTCAGCAATCTTGATGATACTTGGTGGTAATGATCAGTACACAGATCCCACTTGGCTCACCAAATTTTGTTCTTCTAGGTTGAAGCGTTCTTCTACAGTAGCAGTTTTTATATTTAGGTTTCACTCTGTTCTCTCATATATAGGTAGATGAATTTGGAACTCTAAATCCAACATGGTTTGTAGTAGCTCTTTGAAACTTGACAAAATAAAGGAGTTCTCAGTTTTCTATCTATGGATTGTTTCCACTTCAAGTAGCCCTAGGCACACACTGTGGAAAAGCACTTTCATTGAGATGGGTTGCCAAGCTTCTAAGAAATAACGAGTTTCCGAAATACCAGCAAATATTTTTTCACCCAATCTTGATGATACTTGTTGCTAATGATCAGTACACAAATCCCACTTGGCTCACCAAATTTTGTTCTTCTAGGTTGAGGCATTTTTCTACAGTAGCAGTTTTTATATTTAGGTTTCCCTCTGTTCTCTCCTATATAGATAGATGAATTTGGAACTCTAAATCCAACATGGTTTGTAGTAGCTCTTTGAAACTGGACAAAATAAAACAGTTCTCAGTTTTGTCTCTATGGTTTGTTTGGTCTTCAAGTAGCCCAAGGCACAGACTGTTTAATAGCACTTTCATTGAGAGGGGTTGCCAATCTTCTGAGAAATTACAAGTTTCCGAAATACCAGCAAATATTTTTTCACCCAATCTTGATGATACTTGGTGGTAATGGTCAGTACACAAATCCCACTTGGCTCACCAAATATTGTTCCTCTAGGTTGACGCGTTCGTCTACAGTAGCAGTTTTTATATTTAGGTTTCTCTCTGTTCTCTCCTATATAGATAGATGAATTTGGAACTCTAAATCCAACATGGATTGTAGTAGCTCCTTGAAACTTGAAAAAATAAAGGAGTTCTCAGTTTTGTCTCTATGGATTGTTTCCTCTTCAAGTAGCCCTAGGCACACACTGTGGAAAAGCACTTTCATTGAGAGGGGTTGATAAGCTTCTAAGAAATAACGAGTTTCCGAAATACCAGCAAATATTTTTTCACCCAATCTTGATGATACTTGTTGCTAATTATCAGTACACAAATCCCACTTGGCTCACCAAATTTTGTTCTTCTAGGTTGAAGCGTTCGTCTACAGTAGCAGTTTTTAAATTTAGGTTTCCCTCTGTTCTCTCCTATATAGATAGATGAATTTGGAACTCTAAATCCAACATGGTTTGTAGTAGCTCTTTGAAACTTGACAAAATAAAGGAGTTGTCAGTTTTGTCTCTATGGTTTGTTTCCTCTTCAAGTAGCATTAGGCACAGACTGTGGAAAAGCAATTTCATTTAGAGTGGTTGCCAAGCTTCTAAGAAATTACAAGTTTCCGAAACACCAGAAAATATTTTTTCACTTAATCTTGATGATACTTGGTGGTAATGATCAGTACACAAATCCCACTTGGCTCACCAAATTTTGTTCTTCTAAGTTGAAGCGTTCGTCTACAGTAGCAGTTTTTATATTTAGGTTTCTCTCTGTTCTCTCCTATATAGATAGATGAATTTGGAACTCTAAATCCAACATGGTTGTAGTAGATCTTTGAAACTTGACAAAATAAAGGAGATCTCAGTTTTTTCTCTATGGTTTGTTTCCTCTTCAAGTAGCCCTAGGCACAGACTGTGGAAAAGCACTTTCATCGAGAGGGGTTGCCAAGCTTCTAAGAAATAACGAGTTTCCGAAATACCAGCAAATATTTTTTCACCCAATTTTGATGATACTTGGTGGTAATGATCAGTACACAAATCCCACTTGGCTCACCAAATTTTGTTCTTCTAGTTTGAAGCTTTCGTCTACAGTAGCAGTTTTTATATTTAGGTTTCCCTCTGTTCTCTCCTATATAGATAGATGAATTTGGAACTCTAAATCCAACATGGTTTGTAGTAGCTTTTTGAAACTTGACAAAATAAAGGAGTTCTCAGTTTTGTCTCTATGGTTTGTTTCCTCTTCAAGTAGCCCTAGTCACAGACTGTGGAAAAGCACTTTCATTGAGAGTGGTTTCCAAGCTTCTAAGAAATTACAAGTTTCCGAAACACCAGCAAATATTTTTTCACCCAAACTTGATGATTCTTGGTGGTAATGATCAGTACAAAAATCCCACTTGGCTCACCTAATTTTGTTCTTCTAGGTTGAAGCGTTCGTCTACAGTAGCAGTTTTTATATTTAGGTTTCTCTCTGTTCTCTCCTATATAGATAGATGAATTTGGAACTCTAAACCCAACATGGATTGTAGTAGCTCTTTGAAACTTGACAAAATAAAAAAGTTCTCAGTTTTGTCTCTATGGTTTGTTTCCTCTTCAAGTAGCCCTAGGCACAGACTGTGGAAAGCACTTTCATTGATATGGGTGGCCAAGCTTCTAAGAAATAACGAGTTTCCGAAATACCAGCAAATATTTTTTCACCCAATCTTGATGATACTTCGTGGTAATGATGAGTACACAAATCCCACTAGGCTCACCAAATTTTGTTCTTCTATGTTCAAGCGTTCGTCTACAGTAGCAGTTTTTATATTTATGTTTCACTCTGTTCTCTCCTGTATAGATAGATGAATTTGGAACTCTAAATCCAACAGGGTTTGTAGTAGATCTTTGAAACTTGACAAAATAAAGGAGTTCTCAGTTTTGTCTCTATGGTTTGTTTCCTCTTCAAGTAGCCCTAGGCACACACTGTGGAAAAGCACTTTCATTGAGAGGGGTTGCCAAGCTTCTAAGAAATAACGAGTTTCCGAAACACCAGCAAATATTTTTTCAGCAATCTTGATGATACTTGGTGGTAATGATCAGTACACAGATCCCACTTGGCTCACCAAATTTTGTTCTTCTAGGTTGAAGCGTTCTTCTACAGTAGCAGTTTTTATATTTAGGTTTCACTCTGTTCTCTCATATATAGGTAGATGAATTTGGAACTCTAAATCCAACATGGTTTGTAGTAGCTCTTTGAAACTTGACAAAATAAAGGAGTTCTCAGTTTTCTATCTATGGATTGTTTCCACTTCAAGTAGCCCTAGGCACACACTGTGGAAAAGCACTTTCATTGAGATGGGTTGCCAAGCTTCTAAGAAATAACGAGTTTCCGAAATACCAGCAAATATTTTTTCACCCAATCTTGATGATACTTGTTGCTAATGATCAGTACACAGATCCCACTTGGCTCACCAAATTTTGTTCTTCTAGGTTGAGGCATTTTTCTACAGTAGCAGTTTTTATATTTAGGTTTCCCTCTGTTCTCTCCTATATAGATAGATGAATTTGGAACTCTAAATCCAACATGGTTTGTAGTAGCTCTTTGAAACTGGACAAAATAAAAGAGTTCTCAGTTTTGTCTCTATGGTTTGTTTGGTCTTCAAGTAGCCCAAGGCACAGACTGTTTAATAGCACTTTCATTGAGAGGGGTTGCCAAGCTTCTGAGAAATTACAAGTTTCCGAAATACCAGCAAATATTTTTTCACCCAATCTTGATGATACTTGGTGGTAATGATCAGTACACAAATCCCACTTGGCTCACCAAATATTGTTCCTCTAGGTTGACGCGTTCGTCTACAGTAGCAGTTTTTATATTTAGGTTTCTCTCTGTTCTCTCCTATATAGATAGATGAATTTGGAACTCTAAATCCAACATGGATTGTAGTAGCTCTTTGAAACTCGACAAACTAAAGGAGTTCTCAGTTTTGTCTCTATGGTTTGTTTCCTCTTCAAGTAGCCCAAGGCACACACTGTGGAAAAGCACTTTCATTGAGAGTGGTTGCCAAGCTTCTAAGAAATATCGAGTTTCCGAAATACCAGCAAATATCTTTTCACCCAATCTTGATGATACTTGTTGCTAATGATAAGTACACAGATCCCACTTGGCTCACCAAATTTTGTTCTTCTAGGTTGAAGCGTTCGTCTACAGTAGCAGTTTTTATATTTAGGTTTCTCTCTGTTCTCTTCTATATAGATAGATGAATTTTGAACTCTAAATCCAACATGGATTGTAGTAGCTCTTTGAAACTCGACAAACTAAAGGAGTTCTCAGTTTTGTCTCTATGGTTTGTTTCTTCTTCAAGTAGCCCTAGGCACAGACTGTGGAAGCACTTTCTTTGAGAGTGGTTGCCAGGCTTCTAAGAAATAACGAGTTTCCAAAATACCAGCAAATATTTTTTCACCCAATCTTGATGATACTTGGTGGTCATGATCAGTACACAAATCCCACTTGGCTCACCAAATTTTTTTCTTCTAGGTTGAAGCGTTCGTCTACAGTAGCAGTTTTTATATTTAGGTTTCCCTCTGTTCTCTCCTATATAGATAGATGAATTTGGAACTCTAAATCCAACATGGATTGTAGTAGCTCTTTGAAACTTGACAAAATAAAGGAGTTCTCACTTTTGTCTCTATGGTTTGTTTCCTCTTCAAGTAGCCCTAGGCACACACTGTGGAAAAGCACTTTCATTGAGAGGGGTTGCCAAGCTTCTTAGAAATAACGAGTTTCCGAAATACCAGCAAATATTTTTTCACCCAATCTTGATGATACTTGGTGGTAATGATAAGTACACAGATCCCACTTGGCTCACCACATTTGGTTCTTCTAGGTTGAAGCGTTCGTCTACAGTAGCAGTTTTTATATTTAGGTGTCACTCTGTTCTCTCATATATAGGTAGATGAATTTTGAACTCTAAATCCAACATGGTTTGTAGTAGCTCTTTGAAACTTGACAAAATAAAAGAGTTCTCAGTTTTGTCTCTATGGATTGTTTCCTCTTCAAGTAGCCCTAGGCACACACTGTTTAAAAGCACTTTCATTGAGAGGGGTTGACAAGCTTCTAAGAAATATCGAGTTTCCGAAATACCAGCAAATATCTTTTCACCCAATCTTGATGATACTTGTTGCTAATGATCAGTACACAAATCCCACTTGGCTCACCAAATTTGGTTCTTCTAGGTTGAAGCATTTGTCTATACTAGCAGTTTTTATATTTAGGTTTCCCTATGTTCCTCCTATAGAGATAGATGAATTTGGAACACTAAATCTAACATGGTTTGTAGTAGCTCTTTGAAACTTGACAAAATAAAGAAGTTCTCAGTTTTGTCTCTATGGTTTGTTTCCTCTTCAAGTAGCCCTAGGCACACACTGTGGAAAAGCACTTTCATTGAGAGTGGTTGCCAAGCCTCTAAGAAATATCGAGTTTCCGAAATACCAGCAAATATTTTTTCACCCAATCTTGATGATACTTGTTGCTAATGATCAGTACACAGATCCCACTTGGCTCACCGATTTTGTTCTTCTCGGTTGAAGCGTTCGTCTACAGTAGCAGTTTTTATATTTAGGTTTCACTCTGTTCTCTCATATATAGGTAGATGATTTTGGAACTCTAAATCCAACATGGTTTGTAGTAGCTCTTTGAAACTTGACAAAATAAAGGAGTTCTGAGTTTTTTCTCTATGGTTTGTTTTCTCTTCAAGTTGCCCTAGGCACAGACTGTGGAAAAGCACTTTCATTGAGAGGGGTGGCCAAGCTTCTAAGAAATAACGAGTTTCCGAAATACCAGCAAATATTTTTTCACCCAATCTTGATGATACTTGTTGCTAATGACCAGTACACAAATCCCACTTGGCTCACCAAATTTTATTCTTCTAGGTTGAAGCGTTCGTCTACAGTAGCAGTTTTGATATTTAGGTTTCTCTCTGTTCTCTCCTATATAGATAGATGAATTTGGAACTCTAAATCCAACATGGATTGTAGTAGCTCCTTGAAACTTGAAAAAATAAAGGAGTTCTCAGTTTTGTCTCTATGGTTTGTTTCCTCTTCAAGTAGCCCTAGGCACACACTGTGGAAAAGCACTTTCATTGAGAGGGGTTGCCAAGCTTCTAAGAAATAACGAGTTTCCGAAATACCAGCAAATATTTTTTCACCCAATCTTGATGATACTTGTTGCTAATGATCAGTACACAAATCCCACTTGGCTCACCAAATTTTGTTCTTCTAGGTTGAAGCGTTCGTCTACACTAGCAGTTTTTATATTTAGGTTTCACTCTGTTCTCTCCTATATAGATAGATGAATTTGGAACTCTAAATCCAACATGGATTGTAGTAGCTCTTTGAAACTTGACAAAATAAAGGAGTTCTCAGTTTTGTCTCTATGGTTTGTTTCCTCTTCAAGTAGCCCTAGTCACAGACAGTGGAAAAGCACTTTCATTGAGAGGGGTTGCCAAGCTTCTAAGAAATTACGAGTTTCCGAAATACCAGCAAATATTTTTTCACTTAATCTTGATGATACTTGGTGGTAATGATCAGTACACAAATCCCACTTGGCTCACCAAATTTTGTTCTTCTAGGTTGAAGCGTTCGTCTACAGTAGCAGTTTTTATATTTAGGTTTCCCTCTGTTCTCTCCTATATAGATAGATGATTTTGGAACTCTAAACCCAACATGGATTGTAGTAGCTCTTTGAAACTTGACAAAATAAAGGAGTTCTCAGTTTTGAGTCTATAGTTTGTTGCCTCTTCAAGTAGCCCTAGGCACAGACTGTGGAAAAGCACTTTCATTGAGAGTGGTTGCCAAGCTTCTAAGAAATTACAAGTTTCCGAAATACCAACAAATATTTTTTCACCCAAACTTGATGATACTTGGTGGTAATGATCAGTACACAAATTTCACTTGGCTCACCAAATTTTGTTCCTCTAGGTTGAAGCGTTCGTCTACAGTAGCAGTTTTTATACTTAGGTTTCTCTCTGTTCTCTCCTATATAGATAGATGAATTTGGAACTCTAAATCCAACATGGATTGTAGTAGCTCTTTGAAACTTGACAAAATAAAGGAGTTCTCAGTTTTGTCTCTACGGTTTGTTTCCTCTTCAAGTAGCCCTAGGCACACACTGTGGAAAAGCACTTTCATTGAGAGGGGTTGCCCAGCTTCTAAGAAATAACGAGTTTCCGAAATACCAGCAGATATTTTTCACCCAATCTTGATGATACTTGGTGGTAATGATCAGTACACCGATCCCACTTGGCTTCACCAAATTTTGTTCTTCTAGGTTGAAGCGTTCGTCTACAGTAGCAGTTTTTATATTTAGTTTTCACTCTGTTCTCTCATATATAGGTAGATGAATTTGGAACTCTACATCCAACATGGTTTGTAGTAGCTCTTTGAAACTTGACAAAATAAAGGAGTTCTGAGTTTTTTCTCTATGTTTGTTTTCTCTTCAAGTTGCCCTAGGCACAGACTGTGGAAAGCACTTGCATTGAGAGGGGTTGCCAAGCTTCTAAGAAATAACGAGTTTCCGAAATTACCAGCAAATATTTTTCACCCAATCTTGATGATACTTGGTGGTAATGATCAGTACACAAATCCCACTTGGCTCACCAAATTTTGTTCTTTCTAGGTTGAAGCGTTCGTCTACAGTAGCAGTTTTTATTATTTAGGTTTCTGTCTGTTCTCTCCTATATAGAGATGAATTGTGGAACTCTAAATCCAACATGGATTGTAGTAGCTCTTTGAACTTGACAAACTAAAGGAGTTCTCAGTTTTGTCTCTATGGTTTGTTTCTTCTTCAAGTAGCCCTAGGCACAGACTGTGGAAGCAGTTTCATTGAGAGTGGTTGCCAGTGTTCTAAGAAATAACGAGTTTCAACCAGAACCAAATTAATTTTTCACCCAATCTTGATGATACTTGGTGGTCATGATCAGTACACAAATCCCACTTGGCTCACCAAATTTTGTTCTTCTAGTAAGCGTTCGTCTACAGTACCAGTTTTTATATTAAGGTTTCCCTCTGTTCTCTCCTATATAGATAGATGAATTTGGACTCTAAATCCAACATGGATTGTAGTAGCTCTTTGAAACTTAACCAAATAAAGAAGTTCTCAGTTTTGTCTCTATGGTTTGTTTCCTCTTCAAGTAGCCCTAGTCTCAGATTGTGGAAAAGCACTTTCATTGAGAGGGGTTGCCAAGCTTCTAAGAAATTACGAGTTTCCGAAATAAAAGGAAATATTTTTTCACCCAATCTTGATGATACTTGGTGGTTAATGATCAGTACACAAATACCACTTGGCTCACCAAATTTTGTCTTCTAGGTTGAAGCGTTCGTCCACAGTAGCAGTTTTTATATTTAGGTTTCCCTCTGTTCTCTCTCTATAGATAGATGAATTTGGAACTCTAAACCCATAATGGATTGTAGTAGCTTTTGAAACTTGACAAAATAAAGGAGTTCAAGTTTGTCTCTATAGTTTGTTTCCTCTTCAAGTAGCCCTAGGCACACACTGTGGAAAAGCACTTTCATTGAGAGTGGTTGCCAAGCTTCTAAGAAATAACGAGTTTCCGAAATACCAGCAGATTTTTTCACCCAATCTTGATGATACTTGGTGGTAATGATCAGTACACAGATCCCACTTAGCTCACCAATTTTGTTCTTCTAGGTTGAAGCGTTCGTCTACAGTAGCAGTTTTTATACTTAGGTTTCACTCTGTTCTCTCATATATAGGTAGATGAATTTGGAACTCTACATCCAACATGGTTTGTAGTAGCTCTGTGAAACATGACAAATAAAGGAGTTCTCAGTTTTGTCTCTATGGTTGTTTTCTCTTCAAGTTGCCCTAGGCACAGACTGTGGAAAACCACTTTCATTGAGAGGGGTTGCCAAGCTTCTAAGAAATAACGAGTTTCCGAAATACCAGCAAATATTTTTTCACCCAATCTTGATGATACTTGTTGCTAATGATCAGTACACAAATCCCACTTGGCTCACCAAATTTTGTTCTTCTAGGTTGAAGCGTTTGTCTACAGTAGCAGTTTTTATACTTAGGTTTCTCTCTGTTCTCTCCTATATAGATAGATGAATTTGGAACTCTAAATCCAACATGGATTGTAGTAGCTCTTTGAAACTTGACACACTAAAGGAGTTCTCAGTTTTGTCTCTATGGTTTGTTTCTTCTTCAAGTAGTCCTAGGCACAGACTGTGGAAGCACTTTCATTGGAGATGGGTTGCCAGGCTTCTAAGAAATAACGAGTTTCCAAAATACCAGCAAATATTTTTCACCCAATCTTGATGATACTTGGTGGTAATGATCAGTACACAAAATCCCACATGGCTCACCAAATTTTGTTCTTCTAAGTTGAAGCGTTCGGCTACAGTAGCAGTTTTTATATTTAGGTTTCACTCTGTTCTCTCCTATATAGATAGATGAATTTGGAACTCTAAATCCAACATGGATTGTAGTAGCTCTTTGAAACTTGAAAAAATAAAGGAGTTCTCAGTTTTGTCTCTATGGTTTGTTTCCTCTTCAAGTAGCCCTAGGCACACACTGTGGAAGCACTTTAATTGAGATGGGTTGCCAAGGTTCTAAGAAATAACGAGTTTCCAAAATACCAGCAAATATTTTTTCACCCAATCATGATGATACTTGGTGGTAATGATCAGTAAACAAATCCCACTTGGCTCACCAAATTTTGTTCTTCTAGGTGGAAGCGTTCCTCCACAGTAGCAGTTTTTATATTTAGGTTTCCCTCTGTTCTCTCCTGTATGGTTTGTTTCCTCTTCAAGTAACCCTAGGCACAAACTGTGGAAAAGCACTTTCATTGAGAGTGGTTGCAAAGCTTCTAAGAAATTACAAGTTTCCGAAACACCAGCAAATATTTTTTCACCCAATCTTGATGATACTTGGTGGTAATGATCAGTACACAAATCCCACTTGGCTCACCAAATTTTGTTCTTCTAGTTTGAAGCTTTCGTCTACAGTAGCAGTTTTCATATTTAGGTTTCCCTCTGTTCTCTCCTATATAGATAGATGAATTTGGAACTCTAAATCCAACATGGTTTGTAGTAGCTCTTTGAAACTTGACAAAATAAAGGATTCTCAGTTTTGTCTCTATGATTTGTTTCCTCTTCAAGTAGCCCTAGGCACAGACTGTGGAAAGCACTTTCATTGAGATGGGTTGCCAAGCTTCTAAGAAATAAAGAGTTTCCGAAATAGAAGCAAATATTTTTTCACCCAATCTTGATGATACTTGTTGCTAATGATCAGTACACAAATACCACTTGGCTCACCAAATTTTGTTCTTCTAGGTTGAAGCGTTCGTCTACAGTAGCAGTTTTAAATTTAGGTTTCCCTCTGTTCTCTCCTATATAGATAGATGAATTTGGAACTCTAAATCCAACATGGTTTGTAGTAGCTCTTTGAAACTTGACAAAATAAAGGAGTTGTCAGTTTGTCTCTATGGTTTGTTTCCTCTTCAAGTAGCCCTAGGCACAGACTGTGGAAAAGCAATTTCATTTAGAGTGGTTGCCAAGCTTCTAAGAAATTACAAGTTTCCGAAACACCAGCAAATATTTTTTCACTTAATCTTGATGATACTTGGTGGTATGATCAGTACACAAATCCCACTTGGCTCACCAAATTTTGTTCTTCTAAGTTGAAGCGTTCGTCTACAGTAGCAGTTTTTATATTTTAGGTTTCTCTCTGTTCTCTCCTATATAGATAGATGAATTTGGAACTCTAAATCCAACATGGTTGTAGTAGATCTTTGAAACTTGACAAAATAAAGGAGATCTCAGTTTTTTCTCTATGGTTTGTTTCCTCTTCAAGTAGCCCTAGGCACAGACTGTGGAAAAGCACTTTCATTGAGAGGGGTTGCCAAGCTTCTAAGAAATAACGAATTTCCGAATACCAGCAAATATTTTTCACCCAATCTTGATGATACTTGGTGGTAATGATGAGTACACAAATCCCACTAGGCTCACCAAATTTTGTATGTTCAAGCGTTCGTCTACAGTAGCAGTTTTTATATTTATGTTTCACTCTGTTCTCTCCTGTATAGATAGATGAATTTGGAACTCTAAATCCAACATGGTTTGTAGTAGATCTTTGAAACTTGACAAAATAAAGGAGTTCTCAGTTTTGTCTCTATGGTTTGTTTCCTCTTCAAGTAGCCCTAGGCACACACTGTGGAAAAGCACTTTCATTGAGAGGGGTTGCCAAGCTTCTAAGAAATAACGAGTTTCCGAAACACCAGCAAATATTTTTTCAGCAATCTTGATGATACTTGGTGGTCATGATCAGTACACAGATCCCACTTGGCTCACCAAATTTTGTTCTTCTAGGTTGAAGCGTTCGTCTACAGTAGCAGTTTTTATATTTAGGTTTCACTCTGTTCTCTCATATATAGGTAGATGAATTTGGAACTCTAAATCCAACATGGTTTGTAGTAGCTCTTTGAAACTTGACAAAATAAAAGAGTTCTCAGTTTTGTATCTATGGATTGTTTCCACTTCAAGTAGCCCTAGGCACACACTGTGGAAAAGCACTTTCATTGAGATGGGTTGCCAAGCTTCTAAGAAATAACGAGTTTCCGAAATACCAGCAAATATTTTTTCACCCAATCTTGATGATACTTGTTGCTAATGATCAGTACACAGATCCCACTTGGCTCACCAAATTTTGTTCTTCTAGGTTGAGGCATTTTTCTACAGTAGCAGTTTTTATATTTAGGTTTCCCTCTGTTCTCTCCTATATAGATAGATGAATTTGGAACTCTAAATCCAACATGGATTGTAGTAGCTCTTTGAAACTTGACAAAATAAAGGAGTTCTCAGTTTTGTCTCTATGGTTTGTTTCCTCTTCAAGTAGCCCTAGGCACACACTGTGGATAAGCACTTTCATTGAGAGGGGTTGCCAAGCTTCTTAGAAATAACGAGTTTCCGAAATACCAGCAAATATTTTTTCACCCAATCTTGATGATACTTGGTGGTAATGATAAGTACACAGATCCCACTTGGCTCACCAAATTTTGTTCTTCTAGGTTGAAGCGTTCGTCTACAGTAGCAGTTTTTATATTTAGGTTTCACTCTGTTCTCTCATATATAGGTAGATGAATTTTGAACTCTAAATCCAACATGGTTTGTAGTAGCTCTTTGAAACTTGACAAAATAAAAGAGTTCTCAGTTTTGTCTCTATGGATTGTTTCCTCTTCAAGTAGCCCTAGACACACACTGTTTAAAAGCACTTTCATTGAGAGGGGTTGACAAGCTTCTAAGAAATAACGAGTTTCCGAAATACCAGCAAATATCTTTTCACCCAAACTTGATGATACTTGTTGCTAATGATCAGTACACAAATCCCACTTGGCTCACCAAATTTGGTTCTTCTAGGTTGAAGCATTTGTCTACAGTAGCAGTTTTTATATTTAGGTTTCCCTATGTTCTCTCCTATAGAGATAAATGAATTTGGAACACTAAATCCAACATGGTTTGTAGTAGCTCTTTGAAACTTGACAAAATAAAGAAGTTCTCAGTTTTGTCTCTATGGTTTGTTTCCTCTTCAAGTAGCCCTAGGCACACACTGTGGAAAAGCACTTTATTGAGAGTGGTTGCCAAGCTTCTAAGAAATATCGAGTTTCCGAAATACCAGCAAATATTTTTTCACCCAATCTTGATGATACTTGTTGCTAATGATCAGTACACAGATCCCACTTGGCTCACCGATTTTGTTCTTCTAGGTTGAAGCGTTCGTCTACAGTAGCAGTTTTTATATTTAGGTTTCACTCTGTTCTCTCATATATAGGTAGATGATTTTGGAACTCTAAATCCAACATGGTTTGTAGAGGCTCTTTGAAACTTGACAAAATAAAGGAGTTCTGAGTTTTTTCTCTATGGTTTGTTTTCTCTTCAAGTTGCCCTAGGCACAGACTGTGGAAAAGCACTTTCATTGAGAGGGGTGGCCAAGCTTCTAAGAAATAACGAGTTTCCGAAATACCAGCAAATATTTTTTCACCCAATCTTGATGATACTTGTTGCTAATGACCAGTACACAAATCCCACTTGGTTCACCAAATTTTGTTCTTCTAGGTTGAAGCGTTCGTCTACAGTAGCAGTTTTGATATTTAGGTTTCTCTCTGTTCTCTCCTATATAGATAGAT
The DNA here is from genome assembly GCF_048772815.1 of Callospermophilus lateralis. Lineage (NCBI taxonomy): Eukaryota > Metazoa > Chordata > Mammalia > Rodentia > Sciuridae > Callospermophilus > Callospermophilus lateralis. The sequence continues at coordinate 21,271 of NW_027515351.1, read as the reverse complement.
GAATTTGGAACTCTAAATCCAACATGGATTGTAGTAGCTCCTTGAAACTTGAAAAAATAAAGGAGTTCTCAGTTTTGTCTCTATGGATTGTTTCCTCTTCAAGTAGCCCTAGGCACACACTGTGGAAAAGCACTTTCATTGAGAGGGGTTGCCAAGCTTCTAAGAAATAACGAGTTTCCGAAATACCAGCAAATATTTTTTCACCCAATCTTGATGATACTTGTTGCTAATGATCAGTACACAAATCCCACTTGGCTCACCAAATTTTGTTCTTCTAGGTTGAAGCGTTCGTCTACAGTAGCAGTTTTTAAATTTAGGTTTCCCTCTGTTCTCTCCTATATAGATAGATGAATTTGGAACTCTAAATCCAACATGGTTTGTAGTAGCTCTTTGAAACTTGACAAAATAAAGGAGTTCTCAGTTTTGTCTCTATGGTTTGTTTCCTCTTCAAGTAGCCCTAGTCACAGACTGTGGAAAAGCACTTTCATTGAGAGTGGTTGCCAAGCTTCTAAGAAATTACAAGTTCCGAAACACCAGCAAATATTTTTTCACCCAAACTTGATGATTCTTGGTGGTAATGATCAGTACAAAAATCCACTTGGCTCACCTAATTTTGTTCTTCTAGGTTGAAGCGTTCCTCTACAGTAGCAGTTTTTATATTTAGGTTTCTCTCTGTTCTCTCCTATATAGATAGATGAATTTGGAACTCTAAATCCAACATGGATTGTAGTAGCTCTTTGAAACTTGACAAAATAAAAAAGTTCTCAGTTTTGTCTCTATGGTTTGTTTCCTCTTCAAGTAGCCCTAGGCACAGACTGTGGAAAGCACTTTCATTGATATGGGTTGCCAAGCTTCTAAGAAATAACGAGTTTCCGAAATACCAGCAAATATTTTTTCACCCAATCTTGATGATACTTGGTGGTAATGATGAGTACACAAATCCCACTAGGCTCACCAAATTTTGTTCTTCTATGTTCAAGCGTTCGTCTACAGTAGCAGTTTTTATATTTATGTTTCACTCTGTTCTCTCCTGTATAGATAGATGAATTTGGAACTCTAAATCCAACAGGGTTTGTAGTAGATCTTTGAAACTTGACAAAATAAAGGAGTTCTCAGTTTTGTTTCTATGGTTTGTTTCCTCTTCAAGTAGCCCTAGGCACACACTGTGGAAAAGCACTTTCATTGAGAGGGGTTGCCAAGCTTCTAAGAAATAACGAGTTTCCGAAACACCAGCAAATATTTTTCAGCAATTTTGATGATACTTGGTGGTAATGATCAGTACACAGATCCCACTTGGCTCACCAAATTTTGTTCTTCTAGGTTGAAGCGTTCTTCTACAGTAGCAGTTTTATATTTAGGTTTCACTCTGTTCTCTCATATATAGGTAGATGAATTTGGAACTCTAAATCCAACATGGTTGTAGTAGCTCTTTGAAACTTGACAAAATAAAGGAGTTCTCAGTTTTGTATCTATGGATTGTTTCCACTTCAAGTAGCCCTAGGCACACACTGTGGAAAAGCACTTTCATTGAGATGGGTTGCCAAGCTTCTAAGAAATAACGAGTTTCCGAAATACCAGCAAATATTTTTTCACCCAATCTTGATGATACTTGTTGCTAATGATCAGTACACAGATCCCACTTGGCTCACCAAATTTTGTTCTTCTAGGTTGAGGCATTTTTCTACAGTAGCAGTTTTTATATTTAGGTTTCCCTCTGTTCTCTCCTATATAGATAGATGAATTTGGAACTCTAAATCCAACATGGTTTGTAGTAGCTCTTTGAAACTGGACAAAAATAAAAGAGTTCTCAGTTTTGTCTCTATGGTTTGTTTGGTCTTCAAGTAGCCCAAGCCACAGACTGTTTAATAGCACTTTCATTGAGAGGGGTTGCCAAGCTTCTGAGAAATTACAAGTTTCCGAAATACCAGCAAATATTTTTTCACCCAATCTTGATGATACTTGGTGGTAATGATCAGTACTCAAATCCCACTTGGCTCACCAAATATTGTTCCTCTAGGTTGACGCGTTCGTCTACAGTAGCAGTTTTTATATTTAGGTTTCTCTCTGTTCTCTCCTATATAGATAGATGAATTTGGAACTCTAAATCCAACATGGATTGTAGTAATTCTTTGAAACTTGACAAAATAAAGGAGTTCTCCGTTTTGTCTCTATGGTTTGTTTCCTCTTCAAGTAGCCCTAGGCACACACTGTGGAAAAGCACTTTCATTGAGAGTGGTTGCCAAGCTTCTAAGAAATATCGAGTTTCCGAAATACCAGCAAATATCTTTTCACCCAATCTTGATGATACTTGTTGCTAATGATAAGTACACAGATCCCACTTGGCTCACCAAATTTTGTTCTTCTAGGTTGAAGCGTTCGTCTACAGTAGCAGTTTTTATATTTAGGTTTCTCTCTGTTCTCTTCTATATAGATAGATGAATTTTGAACTCTAAATCCAACATGGATTGTAGTAGCTCTTTGAAACTCGACAAACTAAAGGAGTTCTCAGTTTTGTCTCCATGGTTTGTTTCTTCTTCAAGTAGCCCTAGGCACAGACTGTGGAAGCACTTTCTTTGAGAGTGGTTGCCAGGCTTCTAAGAAATAACGAGTTTCCAAAATACCAGCAAATATTTTTTCACCCAATCTTGATGATACTTGGTGGTCATGATCAGTACACAAATCCCACTTGGCTCACCAAATTTTTTTCTTCTAGGTTGAAGCGTTCGTCTACAGTAGCAGTTTTTATATTTAGGTTTCCCTCTGTTCTCTCCTATATAGATAGATGAATTTGGAACTCTAAATCCAACATGGATTGTAGTAGCTCTTTGAAACTTGACAAAATAAAGGAGTTCTCAGTTTTGTCTATATGGTTTGTTTCCTCTTCAAGTAGCCCTAGGCACACACTGTGGATAAGCACTTTCATTGAGAGGGGTTGCCAAGCTTCTTAGAAATAACGAGTTTCCGAAATACCAGCAAATATTTTTTCACCCAATCTTGATGATACTTGGTGGTAATGATAAGTACACAGATCCCACTTGGCTCACCAAATTTTGTTCTTCTAGGTTGAAGCGTTCGTCTACAGTAGCAGTTTTTATATTTAGGTTTCACTCTGTTCTCTCATATATAGGTAGATGAATTTTGAACTCTAAATCCAACATGGTTTGTAGTAGCTCTTTGAAACTTGACAAAATAAAAGAGTTCTCAGTTTTGACTCTATGGATTGTTTCCTCTTCAAGTAGCCCTAGACACACACTGTTTAAAAGCACTTTCATTGAGAGGGGTTGACAAGCTTCTAAGAAATAACGAGTTTCCGAAATACCAGCAAATATCTTTTCACCCAAACTTGATGATACTTGTTGCTAATGATCAGTACACAAATCCCACTTGGCTCACCAAATTTGGTTCTTCTAGGTTGAAGCATTTGTCTACAGTAGCAGTTTTAATATTTAGGTTTCCCTATGTTCTCTCCTATAGAGATAGATGAATTTGGAACACTAAATCCAACATGGTTTGTAGTAGCTCTTTGAAACTTGACAAAATAAAGAAGTTCTCAGTTTTGTCTCTATGGTTTGTTTCCTCTTCAAGTAGCCCTAGGCACACACTGTGGAAAAGCACTTTCATTGAGAGTGGTTGCCAAGCTTCTAAGAAATATCGAGTTTCCGAAATACCAGCAAACATTTTTTCACCCAATCTTGATGATACTTGTTGCTAATGATCAGTACACAGATCCCACTTGGCTCACCGATTTTGTTCTTCTAGGTTGAAGCGTTCGTCTACAGTAGCAGTTTTTATATTTAGGTTTCACTCTGTTCTCTCATATATAGGTAGATGATTTTGGAACTCTAAATCCAACATGGTTTGTAGAGGCTCTTTGAAACTTGACAAAATAAAGGAGTTCTGAGTTTTTTCTCTATGGTTTGTTTTCTCTTCAAGTTGCCCTAGGCACAGACTGTGGAAAAGCACTTTCATTGAGAGGGGTGGCCAAGCTTCTAAGAAATAACGAGTTTCCGAAATACCAGCAAATATTTTTTCACCCAATCTTGATGATACTTGTTGCTAATGACCAGTACACAAATCCCACTTGGTTCACCAAATTTTGTTCTTCTAGGTTGAAGCGTTCGTCTACAGTAGCAGTTTTGATATTTAGGTTTCTCTCTGTTCTCTCCTATATAGATAGATGAATTTGGAACTCTAAATCCAACATGGATTGTAGTAGCTCCTTGAAACTTGAAAAAATAAAGGAGTTCTCAGTTTTGTCTCTATGGATTGTTTCCTCTTCAAGTAGCCCTAGGCACACACTGTGGAAAAGCACTTTCATTGAGAGGGGTTGCCAAGCTTCTAAGAAATAACGAGTTTCCGAAATACCAGCAAATATTTTTTCACCCAATCTTGATGATACTTGTTGCTAATGATCAGTACACAAATCCCACTTGGCTCACCAAATTTTGTTCTTCTAGGTTGAAGCGTTCGTCTACAGTAGCAGTTTTTAAATTTAGGTTTCCCTCTGTTCTCTCCTATATAGATAGATGAATTTGGAACTCTAAATCCAACATGGTTTGTAGTAGCTCTTTGAAACTTGACAAAATAAAGGAGTTCTCAGTTTTGTCTCTATGGTTTGTTTCCTCTTCAAGTAGCCCTAGTCACAGACTGTGGAAAAGCACTTTCATTGAGAGTGGTTGCCAAGCTTCTAAGAAATTACAAGTTTCCGAAACACCAGCAAATATTTTTTCACCCAAACTTGATGATTCTTGGTGGTAATGATCAGTACAAAAATCCCACTTGGCTCACCTAATTTTGTTCTTCTAGGTTGAAGCGTTCCTCTACAGTAGCAGTTTTTATATTTAGGTTTCTCTCTGTTCTCTCCTATATAGATAGATGAATTTGGAACTCTAAATCCAACATGGATTGTAGTAGCTCTTTGAAACTTGACAAAATAAAAAAGTTCTCAGTTTTGTCTCTATGGTTTGTTTCCTCTTCAAGTAGCCCTAGGCACAGACTGTGGAAAGCACTTTCATTGATATGGGTTGCCAAGCTTCTAAGAAATAACGAGTTTCCGAAATACCAGCAAATATTTTTTCACCCAATCTTGATGATACTTGGTGGTAATGATGAGTACACAAATCCCACTAGGCTCACCAAATTTTGTTCTTCTATGTTCAAGCGTTCGTCTACAGTAGCAGTTTTTATATTTATGTTTCACTCTGTTCTCTCCTGTATAGATAGATGAATTTGGAACTCTAAATCCAACAGGGTTTGTAGTAGATCTTTGAAACTTGACAAAATAAAGGAGTTCTCAGTTTTGTTTCTATGGTTTGTTTCCTCTTCAAGTAGCCCTAGGCACACACTGTGGAAAAGCACTTTCATTGAGAGGGGTTGCCAAGCTTCTAAGAAATAACGAGTTTCCGAAACACCAGCAAATATTTTTTCAGCAATTTTGATGATACTTGGTGGTAATGATCAGTACACAGATCCCACTTGGCTCACCAAATTTTGTTCTTCTAGGTTGAAGCGTTCTTCTACAGTAGCAGTTTTTATATTTAGGTTTCACTCTGTTCTCTCATATATAGGTAGATGAATTTGGAACTCTAAATCCAACATGGTTTGTAGTAGCTCTTTGAAACTTGACAAAATAAAGGAGTTCTCAGTTTTGTATCTATGGATTGTTTCCACTTCAAGTAGCCCTAGGCACACACTGTGGAAAGACACTTTCATTGAGATGGGTTGCCAAGCTTCTAAGAAATAACGAGTTTCCGAAATACCAGCAAATATTTTTTCACCCAATCTTGATGATACTTGTTGCTAATGATCAGTACACAGATCCCACTTGGCTCACCAAATTTTGTTCTTCTAGGTTGAGGCATTTTTCTACAGTAGCAGTTTTTATATTTAGGTTTCCCTCTGTTCTCTCCTATATAGATAGATGAATTTGGAACTCTAAATCCAACATGGTTTGTAGTAGCTCTTTGAAACTGGACAAAATAAAAGAGTTCTCAGTTTTGTCTCTATGGTTTGTTTGGTCTTCAAGTAGCCCAAGCCACAGACTGTTTAATAGCACTTTCATTGAGAGGGGTTGCCAAGCTTCTGAGAAATTACAAGTTTCCGAAATACCAGCAAATATTTTTTCACCCAATCTTGATGATACTTGGTGGTAATGATCAGTACTCAAATCCCACTTGGCTCACCAAATATTGTTCCTCTAGGTTGACGCGTTCGTCTACAGTAGCAGTTTTTATATTTAGGTTTCTCTCTGTTCTCTCCTATATAGATAGATGAATTTGGAACTCTAAATCCAACATGGATTGTAGTAATTCTTTGAAACTTGACAAAATAAAGGAGTTCTCCGTTTTGTCTCTATGGTTTGTTTCCTCTTCAAGTAGCCCTAGGCACACACTGTGGAAAAGCACTTTCATTGAGAGTGGTTGCCAAGCTTCTAAGAAATATCGAGTTTCCGAAATACCAGCAAATATCTTTTCACCCAATCTTGATGATACTTGTTGCTAATGATAAGTACACAGATCCCACTTGGCTCACCAAATTTTGTTCTTCTAGGTTGAAGCGTTCGTCTACAGTAGCAGTTTTTATATTTAGGTTTCTCTCTGTTCTCTTCTATATAGATAGATGAATTTTGAACTCTAAATGCAACATGGATTGTAGTAGCTCTTTGAAACTCGACAAACTAAAGGAGTTCTCAGTTTTGTCTCCATGGTTTGTTTCTTCTTCAAGTAGCCCTAGGCACAGACTGTGGAAGCACTTTCTTTGAGAGTGGTTGCCAGGCTTCTAAGAAATAACGAGTTTCCAAAATACCAGCAAATATTTTTTCACCCAATCTTGATGATACTTGGTGGTCATGATCAGTACACAAATCCCACTTGGCTCACCAAATTTTTTTCTTCTAGGTTGAAGCGTTCGTCTACAGTAGCAGTTTTTATATTTAGGTTTCCCTCTGTTCTCTCCTATATAGATAGATGAATTTGGAACTCTAAATCCAACATGGATTGTAGTAGCTCTTTGAAACTTGACAAAATAAAGGAGTTCTCAGTTTTGTCTCTATGGTTTGTTTCCTCTTCAAGTAGCCCTAGGCACACACTGTGGATAAGCACTTTCATTGAGAGGGGTTGCCAAGCTTCTTAGAAATAACGAGTTTCCGAAATACCAGCAAATATTTTTTCACCCAATCTTGATGATACTTGGTGGTAATGATAAGTACACAGATCCCACTTGGCTCACCACATTTGGTTCTTCTAGGTTGAAGCGTTCGTCTACAGTAGCAGTTTTTATATTTAGGTGTCACTCTGTTCTCTCATATATAGGTAGATGAATTTTGAACTCTAAATCCGACATGGTTTGTAGTAGCTCTTTGAAACTTGACAAAATAAAAGAGTTCTCAGTTTTGTCTCTATGGATTGTTTCCTCTTCAAGTAGCCCTAGGCACACACTGTTTAAAAGCACTTTCATTGAGAGGGGTTGACAAGCTTCTAAGAAATAACGAGTTTCCGAAATACCAGCAAATATCTTTTCACCCAATCTTGATGATACTTGTTGCTAATGATCAGTACACAAATCCCACTTGGCTCACCAAATTTGGTTCTTCTAGGTTGAAGCATTTATCTATACTAGCAGTTTTTATATTTAGGTTTCCCTATGTTCTCTCCTATAGAGATAGATGAATTTGGAACACTAAATCTAACATGGTTTGTAGTAGCTCTTTGAAACTTGACAAAATAAAGAAGTTCTCAGTTTTGTCTCTATGGTTTGTTTCCTCTTCAAGTAGCCCTAGGCACACACTGTGGAAAAGCACTTTCATTGAGAGTGGTTGCCAAGCCTCTAAGAAATATCGAGTTTCCGAAATACCAGCAAATATTTTTTCACCCAATCTTGATGATACTTGTTGCTAATGATCAGTACACAGATCCCACTTGGCTCACCGATTTTGTTCTTCTCGGTTGAAGCGTTCGTCTACAGTAGCAGTTTTTATATTTAGGTTTCACTCTGTTCTCTCATATATAGGTAGATGATTTTGGAACTCTAAATCCAACATGGTTTGTAGTAGCTCTTTGAAACTTGACAAAATAAAGGAGTTCTGAGTTTTTTCTCTATGGTTTGTTTTCTCTTCAAGTTGCCCTAGGCACAGACTGTGGAAAAGCACTTTCATTGAGAGGGGTGGCCAAGATTCTAAGAAATAACGAGTTTCCGAAATACCAGCAAATATTTTTTCACCCAATCTTGATGATACTTGTTGCTAATGACCAGTACACAAATCCCACTTGGCTCACCAAATTTTATTCTTCTAGGTTGAAGCGTTCGTCTACAGTAGCAGTTTTGATATTTAGGTTTCTCTCTGTTCTCTCCTATATAGATAGATGAATTTGGAACTCTAAATCCAACATGGATTGTAGTAGCTCCTTGAAACTTGAAAAAATAAAGGAGTTCTCAGTTTTGTCTCTATGGTTTGTTTCCTCTTCAAGTAGCCCTAGGCACACACTGTGGAAAAGCACTTTCATTGAGAGGGGTTGCCAAGCTTCTAAGAAATAACGAGTTTCCGAAATACCAGCAAATATTTTTTCACCCAATCTTGATGATACTTGTTGCTAATGATCAGTACACAAATCCCACTTGGCTCACCAAATTTTGTTCTTCTAGGTTGAAGCGTTCGTCTACACTAGCAGTTTTTATATTTAGGTTTCACTCTGTTCTCTCCTATATAGATAGATGAATTTGGAACTCTAAATCCAACATGGATTGTAGTAGCTCTTTGAAACTTGACAAAATAAAGGAGTTCTCAGTTTTGTCTCTATGGTTTGTTTCCTCTTCAAGTAGCCCTAGTCACAGACAGTGGAAAAGCACTTTCATTGAGAGGGGTTGCCAAGCTTCTAAGAAATTACGAGTTTCCGAAATACCAGCAAATATTTTTTCACCCAATCTTGATGATACGTGGTGGTAATGACCAGTACACAAATCCCACTTGGCTCACCAAATTTTGTTCTTCTAGGTTGAAGCGTTCGTCTACAGTAGCAGTTTTTATATTTAGGTTTCCCTCTGTTCTCTCCTATATAGATAGATGATTTTGGAACTCTAAACCCAACATGGATTGTAGTAGCTCTTTGAAACTTGACAAAATAAAGGAGTTCTCAGTTTTGAGTCTATAGTTTGTTGCCTCTTCAAGTAGCCCTAGGCACAGACTGTGGAAAAGCACTTTCATTGAGAGTGGTTGCCAAGCTTCTAAGAAATTACAAGTTTCCGAAATACCAACAAATATTTTTTCACCCAAACTTGATGATACTTGGTGGTAATGATCAGTACACAAATTTCACTTGGCTCACCAAATTTTGTTCCTCTAGGTTGAAGCGTTCGTCTACAGTAGCAGTTTTTATACTTAGGTTTCTCTCTGTTCTCTCCTATATAGATAGATGAATTTGGAACTCTAAATCCAACATGGATTGTAGTAGCTCTTTGAAACTTGACAAAATAAAGGAGTTCTCAGTTTTGTCTCTACGGTTTGTTTCCTCTTCAAGTAGCCCTAGGCACACACTGTGGAAAAGCACTTTCATTGAGAGGGGTTGCCCAGCTTCTAAGAAATAACGAGTTTCCGAAATACCAGCAGATATTTTTCCACCCAATCTTGATGATACTTGGTGGTAATGATCAGTACACCGATCCCACTTGGCTCACCAAATTTTGTTCTTCTAGGTTGAAGCGTTCGTCTACAGTAGCAGTTTTTATATTTAGTTTTCACTCTGTTCTCTCATATATAGGTAGATGAATTTGGAACTCTACATCCAACATGGTTTGTAGTAGCTCTTTGAAACTTGACAAAATAAAGGAGTTCTGAGTTTTTTCTCTATGGTTTGTTTTCTCTTCAAGTTGCCCTAGGCACAGACTGTTGAAAAGCACTTTCATTGAGAGGGGTTGCCAAGCTTCTAAGAAATAACGAGTTTCCGAAATACCAGCAAATATTTTTCACCCAATCTTGATGATACTTGTTGCTAATGACCAGCACACAAATCCCACTTGGCTCACCAAATTTTGTTCTTCTAGGTTGAAGCGTTCGTCTACAGTAGCAGTTTTTATATTTAGGTTTCTCTCTGTTCTCTCCTATATAGAGATGAATTTGGAACTCTAAATCCAACATGGAATGTAGTAGCTCTTTGAAACTTGACAAACTAAAGGAGTTCTCAGTTTTGTCTCTATGGTTTGTTTCTTCTTCAAGTAGCCCTAGGCACAGACTGTGGAAGCAGTTTCATTGAGAGTGGTTGCCAGTCTTCTAAGAAATAACGAGTTTCCAAAATACCAGCAAATATTTTTTCACCCAATCTTGATGATACTTGGTGGTCATGATCAGTACACAAATCCCACTTGGCTCACCAAATTTTGTTCTTCTAGGTAGAAGCGTTCGTCTACAGTACCAGTTTTTATATTAAGGTTTCCCTCTGTTCTCTCCTATATAGATAGATGAATTTGGAACTCTAAATCCAACATGGATTGTAGTAGCTCTTTGAAACTTAACAAAATAAAGAAGTTCTCAGTTTTGTCTCTATGGTTTGTTTCCTCTTCAAGTAGCCCTAGTCTCAGATTGTGGAAAAGCACTTTCATTGAGAGGGGTTGCCAAGCTTCTAAGAAATTACGAGTTTCCGAAATAAAAGGAAATATTTTTTCACCCAATCTTGATGATACTTGGTGGTAATGATCAGTACACAAATACCACTTGGCTCACCAAATTTTGTTCTTCTAGGTTGAAGCGTTCGTCCACAGTAGCAGTTTTTATATTTAGGTTTCCCTCTGTTCTCTCCTATATAGATAGATGAATTTGGAACTCTAAACCCATAATGGATTGTAGTAGCTCTTTGAAACTTGACAAAATAAAGGAGTTCTCAGTTTTGTCTCTATAGTTTGTTTCCTCTTCAAGTAGCCCTAGGCACACACTGTGGAAAAGCACTTTCATTGAGAGTGGTTGCCAAGCTTCTAAGAAATAACGAGTTTCCGAAATACCAGCAAATATTTTTCACCCAATCTTGATGATACTTGGTGGTAATGATCAGTACACAGATCCCACTTGGCTCACCAATTTTGTTCTTCTAGGTTGAAGCGTTCGTCTACAGTAGCAGTTTTTATACTTAGGTTTCACTCTGTTCTCTCATATATAGGTAGATGAATTTGGAACTCTACATCCAACATGGTTTGTAGTAGCTCTGTGAAACTTGACAAAATAAAGGAGTTCTCAGTTTTTTCTCTATGGTTTGTTTTCTCTTCAAGTTGCCCTAGGCACAGACTGTGGAAAACCACTTTCATTGAGAGGGTTGCCAAGCTTCTAAGAAATAACGAGTTTCCGAAATACCAGCAAATATTTTTTCACCCAATCTTGATGATACTTGTTGCTAATGATCAGTACACAAATCCCACTTGGCTCACCAAATTTTGTTCTTCTAGGTTGAAGCGTTTGTCTACAGTAGCAGTTTTTATACTTAGGTTTCTCTCTGTTCTCTCCTATATAGATAGATGAATTTGGAACTCTAAATCCAACATGGATTGTAGTAGCTCTTTGAAACTTGACACACTAAAGGAGTTCTGAGTTTTGTCTCTATGGTTTGTTTCTTCTTCAAGTAGTCCTAGGCACAGACTGTGGAAGCACTTTCATTGAGATGGGTTGCCAGGCTTCTAAGAAATAACGAGTTTCCAAAATACCAGCAAATATTTTTTCACCCAATCTTGATGATACTTGGTGGTAATGATCAGTACACAAATCCCACATGGCTCACCAAATTTTGTTCTTCTAAGTTGAAGCGTTCGGCTACAGTAGCAGTTTTTATATTTAGGTTTCCCTCTGTTCTCTCCTATATAGATAGATGAATTTGGAACTCTAAATCCAACATGGATTGTAGTAGCTCTTTGAAACTTGAAAAAATAAAGGAGTTCTCAGTTTTGTCTCTATGATTTGTTTCCTCTTCAAGTAGCCCTAGGCACAGACTGTGGAAAGCACTTTCATTGAGATGGGTTGCCAAGCTTCTAAGAAATAAAGAGTTTCCGAAATAGAAGCAAATATTTTTTCACCCAATCTTGATGATACTTGTTGCTAATGATCAGTACACAAATACCACTTGGCTCACCAAATTTTGGTTCTTCTAGGTTGAAGCGTTCGTCTACAGTAGCAGTTTTTAAATTTAGGTTTCCCTCTGTTCTCTCCTATATAGATAGATGTATTTGGAACTCTAAATCCAACATGGTTTGTAGTAGCTCTTTGAAACTTGACAAAATAAAGGAGTTGTCAGTTTTGTCTCTATGGTTTGTTTCCTCTTCAAGTAGCCCTAGGCACAGACTGTGGAAAAGCAATTTCATTTAGAGTGGTTGCCAAGCTTCTAAGAAATTACAAGTTTCCGAAACACCAGCAAATATTTTTTCACTTAATCTTGATGATACTTGGTGGTAATGATCAGTACACAAATCCCACTTGGCTCACCAAATTTTGTTCTTCTAAGTTGAAGCGTTCGTCTACAGTACAGTTTTTATATTTAGGTTTCTCTCTGTTCTCTCCTATATAGATAGATGAATTTGGAACTCTAAATCCAACATGGTTGTAGTAGATCTTTGAAACTTGACAAAATAAAGGAGATCTCAGTTTTTTCTCTATGGTTTGTTTCCTCTTCAAGTAGCCCTAGGCACAGACTGTGGAAAAGCACTTTCATTGAGAGGGGTTGCCAAGCTTCTAATAAATAACGAATTCCGAAATACCAGCAAATATTTTTTCACCCAATCTTGATGATACTTGGTGGTAATGATGAGTACACAAATCCCACTAGGCTCACCAAATTTTGTTCTTCTATGTTCAAGCGTTCGTCTACAGTAGCAGTTTTTATATTTATGTTTCACTCTGTTCTCTCCTGTATAGATAGATGAATTTGGAACTCTAAATCCAACATGGTTTGTAGTAGATCTTTGAAACTTGACAAAATAAAGGAGTTCTCAGTTTTGTCTCTATGGTTTGTTTCCTCTTCAAGTAGCCCTAGGCACACACTGTGGAAAAGCACTTTCATTGAGAGGGGTTGCCAAGCTTCTAAGAAATAACGAGTTTCCGAAACACCAGCAAATATTTTTTCAGCAATCTTGATGATACTTGGTGGTCATGATCAGTACACAGATCCCACTTGGCTCACCAAATTTTGTTCTTCTAGGTTGAAGCGTTCGTCTACAGTAGCAGTTTTTATATTTAGGTTTCACTCTGTTCTCTCATATATAGGTAGATGAATTTGGAACTCTAAATCCAACATGGTTTGTAGTAGCTCTTTGAAACTTGACAAAATAAAAGAGTTCTCAGTTTTGTATCTATGGATTGTTTCCACTTCAAGTAGCATTAGGCACACACTGTGGAAAAGCACTTTCATTGAGAGGGGTTGACAAGCTTCTAAGAAATAACGAGTTTCCGAAATACCAGCAAATATCTTTTCACCCAAACTTGATGATACTTGTTGCTAATGATCAGTACACAAATCCCACTTGGCTCACCAAATTTGGTTCTTCTAGGTTGAAGCATTTGTCTACAGTAGCAGTTTTTATATTTAGGTTTCCCTATGTTCTCTCCTATAGAGATAGATGAATTTGGAACACTAAATCCAACATGGTTTGTAGTAGCTCTTTGAAACTTGACAAAATAAAGAAGTTCTCAGTTTTGTCTTCATGGTTTGTTTCCTCTTCAAGTAGCCCTAGGCACACACTGTGGAAAGCACTTTCATTGAGAGTGGTTGCCAAGCTTCTAAGAAATATCGAGTTTCCGAAATACCAGCAAATATTTTTTCACCCAATCTTGATGATACTTGTTGCTAATGATCAGTACACAGATCCCACTTGGCTCACCGATTTTGTTCTTCTAGGTTGAAGCGTTCGTCTACAGTAGCAGTTTTTATATTTAGGTTTCACTCTGTTCTCTCATATATAGGTAGATGATTTTGGAACTCGAAATCCAACATGGTTTGTAGAGGCTCTTTGAAACTTGACAAAATAAAGGAGTTCTGAGTTTTTTTCTCTATGGTTTGTTTTCTCTTCAAGTTGCCCTAGGCACAGACTGTGGAAAAGCACTTTCATTGAGAGGGGTGGCCAAGCTTCTAAGAAATAACGAGTTTCCGAAATACCAGCAAATATTTTTTCACCCAATCTTGATGATACTTGTTGCTAATGACCAGTACACAAATCCCACTTGGTTCACCAAATTTTGTTCTTCTAGGTTGAAGCGTTCGTCTACAGTAGCAGTTTTGATATTTAGGTTTCTCTCTGTTCTCTCCTATATAGATAGATGAATTTGGAACTCTAAATCCAACATGGATTGTAGTAGCTCCTTGAAACTTGAAAAAATAAAGGAGTTCTCAGTTTTGTCTCTATGGATTGTTTCCTCTTCAAGTAGCCCTAGGCACACACTGTGGAAAAGCACTTTCATTGAGAGGGGTTGCCAAGCTTCTAAGAAATAACGAGTTTCCGAAATACCAGCAAATATTTTTTCACCCAATCTTGATGATACTTGGTGGTAATGATCAGTACACAAATCCCACTTGGCTCACCAAATTTTGTTCTTCTAGGTTGAAGCGTTCGTCTACAGTAGCAGTTTTTAAATTTAGGTTTCCCTCTGTTCTCTCCTATATAGATAGATGAATTTGGAACTCTAAATCCAACATGGTTTGTAGTAGCTCTTTGAAACTTGACAAAATAAAGGAGTTGTCAGTTTTGTCTCTATGGTTTGTTTCCTCTTCAAGTAGCCCTAGGCACAGACTGTGGAAAGCAATTTCATTTAGAGTGGTTGCCAAGCTTCTAAGAAATTACAAATTTCCGAAACACCAGCAAATATTTTTTCACTTAATCTTGATGATACTTGGTGGTAATGATCAGTACACAAATCCCACTTGGCTCACCAAATTTTGTTCTTCTAAGTTGAAGCGTTCGTCTACAGTAGCAGTTTTTATATTTAGGTTTCTCTCTGTTCTCTCCTATATAGATTGATGAATTTGGAACTCTAAATCCAACATGGTTGTAGTAGATCTTTGAAACTTGACAAAATAAAGGAGATCTCAGTTTTTTCTCTATGGTTTGTTTCCTCTTCAAGTAGCCCTAGTCACAGACTGTGGAAAAGCACTTTCATTGAGAGTGGTTGCCAAGCTTCTAAGAAATTACAAGTTTCCGAAACACCAGCAAATATTTTTTCACCCAATCTTGATGATACTTGTTGCTAATGATCAGTACACAGATCCCACTTGGCTCACCAAATTTTGTTCTTCTAGGTTGAAGCATTTTTCTACAGTAGCAGTTTTATATTTAGGTTTCCGTCTGTTCTCTCCTATATAGATAGATGAATTTGGAACTCTAAATCCAACATGGTTTGTAGTAGCTCTTTGAAACTTGACAAAATAAAAGAGTTCTCAGTTTTGTCTCTATGGTTTGTTTGGTCTTCAAGTAGCCCAAGGCACAGACTGTTTAATAGCACTTTCATTGAGAGGGGTTGCCAAGCTTCTAAGAAATTACAAGTTTCCGAAATACCAGCAAATATTTTTTCACCCAATCTTGATGATACTTGGTGGTAATGAGCAGTACACAAATCCCACTTGGCTCACCAAATATTGTTCCTCTAGGTTGACGCGTTCGTCTACAGTAGCAGTTTTTATATTTAGGTTTCTCTCTGTTCTCTCCTATATAGATAGATGAATTTGGAACTCTAAATCCAACATGGATTGTAGTAGCTCTTTGAAACTTGACAAAATAAAGGAGTTCTCAGTTTTGTCTCTATGGTTTGTTTCCTCTTCAAGTAGCCCTAGTCACAGACAGTGGAAAAGCACTTTCATTGAGAGGGGTTGCCAAGCTTCTAAGAAATTACGAGTTTCCGAAGTACCAGCAAATATTTTTTCACCCAATCTTGATGATACTTGGTGGTAATGACCAGTACACAAATCCCACTTGGCTCACCAAATTTTGTTCTTCTAGGTTGAAGCGTTCGTCTACAGTAGCAGTTTTTATATTTAGGTTTCCCTCTGTTCTCTCCTATAGAGATAGATGAATTTGGAACTCTAAACCCAACATGGATTGTAGTAGCTCTTTGAAACTTGACAAAATAAAGGAGTTCTCAGTTTTGAGTCTATAGTTTGTTGCCTCTTCAAGTAGCCCTAGGCACAGACTGTGGAATAGCACTTTCATTGAGAGTGGTTGCCAAGCTTCTAAGAAATTACAAGTTTCCGAAATACCAACAAATATTTTTTCACCCAAACTTGATGATACTTGGTGGTAATGATCAGTACACAAATTTCACTTGGCTCACCAAATTTTGTTCCTCTAGGTTGAAGCGTTCGTCTACAGTAGCAGTTTTTATACTTAGGTTTCTCTCTGTTCTCTCCTATATAGATAGATGAATTTGGAACTCTAAATCCAACACGGATTGTAGTAGCTCTTTGAAACTTGACAAAATAAAGGAGTTCTCAGTTTTGTCTCTACGGTTTGTTTCCTCTTCAAGTAGCCCTAGGCACACACTGTGGAAAAGCACTTTCATTGAGAGGGGTTGCCCAGCTTCTAAGAAATAACGAGTTTCCGAAATACCAGCAGATATTTTTCCACCCAATCTTGATGATACTTGGTGGTAATGATCAGTACACCGATCCCACTTGGCTCACCAAATTTTGTTCTTCTAGGTTGAAGCGTTCGTCTACAGTAGCAGTTTTTATATTTAGGTTTCACTCTGTTCTCTCCTATATAGAGATGAATTTGGAACTCTAAATCCAACATGGATTGTAGTAGCTCTTTGAAACTTGACAAACTAAAGGAGTTCTCAGTTTTGTCTCTATGGTTTGTTTCTTCTTCAAGTAGCCCTAGGCACAGACTGTGGAAGCAGTTTCATTGAGAGTGGTTGCCAGTCTTCTAAGAAATAACGAGTTTCCAAAATACCAGCAAATATTTTTTCACCCAATCTTGATGATACTTGGTGGTCATGATCAGTACACAAATCCCACTTGGCTCACCAAATTTTGTTCTTCTAGGTAGAAGCGTTCGTCTACAGTACCAGTTTTTATATTAAGGTTTCCCTCTGTTCTCTCCTATATAGATAGATGAATTTGGAACTCTAAATCCAACATGGATTGTAGTAGCTCTTTGAAACTTAACAAAATAAAGAAGTTCTCAGTTTTGTTTCTATGGTTTGTTTCCTCTTCAAGTAGCCCTAGTCACAGATTGTGGAAAAGCACTTTCATTGAGAGGGGTTGCCAAGCTTCTAAGAAATTACGAGTTTCCGAAATACCAGGAAATATTTTTTCACCCAATCTTGATGATACTTGGTGGTAATGATCAGTACACAAATACCACTTGGCTCACCAAATTTTGTTCTTCTAGGTTGAAGCGTTCGTCCACAGTAGCAGTTTTTATATTTAGGTTTCCCTCTGTTCTCTCCTATATAGATAGATGAATTTGGAACTATAAACCCATAATGGATTGTAGTAGCTCTTTGAAACTTGACAAAATAAGGAGTTCTCGGTTTTGTCTCTATAGTTTGTTTCCTCTTCAAGTAGCCCTAGGCACAGACTGTGGAAAAGCACTTTCATTGAGAGAGGTTGCCAAGCTTCTAAGAAATTACAAGTTTCCGAAATACCAGCAAATATTTTTTCACCCAAACTTGATGATACTTAGTGGTAATTATCAGTACACAAATTTCACTTGGCTCACCAAATTTTGTTCCTCTAGGTTGAAGCGTTCGTCTACAGTAGCAGTTTTTATACTTAGGTTTCTCTCTGTTCTCTCCTATATAGATAGATGAATTTGGAACTCTAAATCCAACATGGATTGTAGTAGCTCTTTGAAACTTGACAAAATAAAAAAGTTCTCAGTTTTGTCTCTATGTTTTGTTTCCTCTTCAAGTAGCCCTAGGCACAGACTGTGGAAAGCACTTTCATTGATATGGGTTGCCAAGCTTCTAAGAAATAACGAGTTTCCGAAATACCAGCAAATATTTTTTCACCCAATCTTGATGATACTTGGTGGTAATGATGAGTACACAAATCCCACTAGGCTCACCAAATTTTGTTCTTCTATGTTCAAGCGTTCGTCTACAGTAGCAGTTTTTATATTTATGTTTCACTCTGTTCTCTCCTGTATAGATAGATGAATTTGGAACACTAAATCCAACATGGTTTGTAGTAGATCTTTGAAACTTGACAAAATAAAGGAGTTCTCAGTTTTGTCTCTATGGTTTGTTTCCTCTTCAAGTAGCCCTAGGCACACACTGTGGAAAATCACTTTCATTGAGATGGGTTGCCAAGCTTCTAAGAAATAACGAGTTTCCGAAACACCAGCAAATATTTTTTCAGCAATCTTGATGATACTTGGTGGTAATGATCAGTACACAGATCCCACTTCGCTCACCAAATTTTGTTCCTCTAGGTTGACGCGTTCGTCTACAGTAGCAGTTTTTATATTTAGGTTTCCCTCTGTTCTCTCATATATAGGTAGATGAATTTTGAACTCTAAATCCAACATGGTTTGTAGTAGCTCTTTGAAACTTGACAAAATAAAAGAGTTCTCAGTTTTGTCTCTATGGATTGTTTCCTCTTCAAGTAGCCCTAGGCACACACTGTTTAAAAGCACTTTCATTGAGAGGGGTTGACAAGCTTCTAAGAAATAACGAGTTTCCGAAATACCAGCAAATATCTTTTCACCCAATCTTGATGATACTTGTTGCTAATGATCAGTACACAAATCCCACTTGGCTCACCAAATTTGGTTCTTCTAGGTTGAAGCATTTGTCTACAGTAGCAGTTTTTATATTTAGGTTTCCCTATGTTCTCTCCTATAGAGATAGATGAATTTGGAACACTAAATCCAACATGGTTTGTAGTAGCTCTTTGAAACTTGACAAAATAAAGAAGTTCTCAGTTTTGTCTCTATGGTTTGTTTCCTCTTCAAGTAGCCCTAGGCACACACTGTGGAAAAGCACTTTCATTGAGAGTGGTTGCCAAGCTTCTAAGAAAATATCGAGTTTCCGAAATACCAGCAAATATTTTTTCACCCAATCTTGATGATACTTGTTGCTAATGATCAGTACACAGATCCCACTTGGCTCACCGATTTTGTTCTTCTCGGTTGAAGCGTTCGTCTACAGTAGCAGTTTTTATATTTAGGTTTCACTCTGTTCTCTCATATATAGGTAGATGATTTTGGAACTCTAAATCCAACATGGATTGTAGTAGCTCTTTGAAACTTGACAAAATAAAAGAGTTCTGAGTTTTTTCTCTATGGTTTGTTTTCTCTTCAAGTTGCCCTAGGCACAGACTGTGGAAAAGCACTTTCATTGAGAGGTTTGGCCAAGCTTCTAAGAAATAACGAGTTTCCGAAATACCAGCAAATATTTTTTCACCCAATCTTGATGATACTTGTTGCTAATGACCAGTACACAAATCCCACTTGGCTCACCAAATTTTATTCTTCTAGGTTGAAGCGTTCGTCTACAGTAGCAGTTTAGATATTTAGGTTTCTCTCTGTTCTCTCCTATATAGATAGATGAATTTGGAACTCTAAATCCAACATGGATTGTAGTAGCTCCTTGAAACTTGAAAAAATAAAGGAGTTCTCAGTTTTGTCTCTATGGATTGTTTCCTCTTCAAGTAGCCCTAGGCACACACTGTGGAAAAGCACTTTCATTGAGAGGGGTTGCCAGGATTCTAAGAAATAACGAGTTTCCGAAATACCAGCAAATATTTTTTCACCCAATCTTGATGATACTTGTTGCTAATGATCAGTACACCGATCCCACTTGGCTCACCAAATTTTGTTCTTCTAGGTTGAAGCGTTCGTCTACAGTAGCAGTTTTTATATTTAGGTTTCACTCTGTTCTTTCATATATAGGTAGATGAATTTGGAACTCTACATCCAACATGGTTTGTAGTAGCTCTTTGAAACTTGACAAAATAAAGGAGTTCTGAGTTTTTTCTCTATGGTTTGTTTTCTCTTCAAGTTGCCCTAGGCACAGACTGTGGAAAAGCACTTTCATTGAGAGGGGTTGCCAAGCTTCTAAGAAATAACGAGTTTCCGAAATACCAGCAAATATTTTTTCACCCAATCTTGATGATACTTGTTGCTAATGACCAGCACACAAATCCCACTTGGCTCACCAAATTTTGTTCTTCTAGGTTGAAGCGTTCGTCTACAGTAGCAGTTTTTATATTTAGGTTTCTCTCTGTTCTCTCCTATATAGAGATGAATTTGGAACTCTAAATCCAACATGGATTGTAGTAGCTCTTTGAAACTTGACAAACTAAAGGAGTTCTCAGTTTTGTCTCTATGGTTTGTTTCTTCTTCAAGTAGCCCTAGGCACAGACTGTGGAAGCAGTTTCATTGAGAGTGGTTGCCAGTCTTCTAAGAAATAACGAGTTTCCAAAATACCAGCAAATATTTTTTCACCCAATCTTGATGATACTTGGTGGTCATGATCAGTACACAAATCCCACTTGGCTCACCAAATTTTGTTCTTCTAGGTAGAAGCGTTCGTCTACAGTACCAGTTTTTATATTAAGGTTTCCCTCTGTTCTCTCCTATATAGATAGATGAATTTGGAACTCTAAATCCAACATGGATTGTAGTAGCTCTTTGAAACTTAACAAAATAAAGAAGTTCTCAGTTTTGTTTCTATGGTTTGTTTCCTCTTCAAGTAGCCCTAGTCACAGATTGTGGAAAAGCACTTTCATTGAGAGGGGTTGCCAAGCTTCTAAGAAATTACGAGTTTCCGAAATACCAGGAAATATTTTTTCACCCAATCTTGATGATACTTGGTGGTAATGATCAGTACACAAATACCACTTGGCTCACCAAATTTTGTTCTTCTAGGTTGAAGCGTTCGTCCACAGTAGCAGTTTTTATATTTAGGTTTCCCTCTGTTCTCTCCTATATAGATAGATGAATTTGGAACTCTAAACCCATAATGGATTGTAGTAGCTCTTTGAAACTTGACAAAATAAGGAGTTCTCAGTTTTGTCTCTATAGTTTGTTTCCTCTTCAAGTAGCCCTAGGCACAGACTGTGGAAAAGCACTTTCATTGAGAGAGGTTGCCAAGCTTCTAAGAAATTACAAGTTTCCGAAATACCAGCAAATATTTTTTCACCCAAACTTGATGATACTTAGTGGTAATTATCAGTACACAAATTTCACTTGGCTCACCAAATTTTGTTCCTCTAGGTTGAAGCGTTCGTCTACAGTAGCAGTTTTTATACTTAGGTTTCTCTCTGTTCTCTCCTATATAGATAGATTAATTTGGAACTCTAAATTCAACATG